>NW_015551044.1:362482-403805 GCF_001515605.1 Sinocyclocheilus anshuiensis
TGATCCTCCTTTATCTGTGTGTGTGTGTGTGTGTGTGTGTGTGTGTGTGTGTGTGTGTGTGTGTGTGTGTCATAAATGTGTCATCCAGCACAGCAGGTCCAACACCTTGATATTTGCCTGTCCTCCAGCCAAACCTCAACCCAAATACACCCATAAAAACACACTTTCTTCTCTCTCGGCCTGTCCTGCACCCCTGGGGTTTCTCTGTACTCATTTTGTTTTCCTCGAAATGTCATCCCTTTATCCTTCACTCTTGCCATTCTGTCCTTTTTGCCTCTGCAGTAGTTTCATCTTTTATTTTGATTTTATTCAAGCTTAATGTCATATTCTTACCATCATATATATCAACTGGCACATGAATGAAACATTCACACACACACACACACACGTGAATGATGCGCTCCCTGAAAGTATCCAGTGAGGTCAAGAACATCCCGAACTATAGATGAAAGGACACTTTCTACAGATGGGTACAAAATAAGCTTTAAAAAGTAAAAGAAAAAAATCAAATAAAATATGTATTTTTTAAATAATTAATTCATTTTCAAAAATGCTAAATGCAGGGTTCCCCCCCCCCCTTAATACACATATATTTATTACACACACACGCACAATTTTTTCAAGATATTTTAAAGTTGGTTTTCAGTTCATTTTTCACTGTTTAATAAGCAAATCTATATGTTTCTAAACTATAATGTGTGTAAAAATTGAGAAAATAAAATAAGGTCGTTTACTTGTACATCTAATAGTATCAGGATTCATGTCTTATTTCTTTACAAATCAAGAGTCCAGAGACATCTTTTATAGAAAGTGTCAAATACTGAAATGCTTAAATCACAGTGCGTGCGTGTGTGTGTGTGTGTGTGTGTGTGTGTGTGTGTGTTTGACTGCAGAGCTCTGTGTTGAAATCGAGTGTGTAAGCAGTTTGCTGTGTGGAGTGAGTCTCCTCTTGACCTTATCTGTGTGTGTCGGTGTACGTATGAATTTGTGTCACACTTGACGGATCATTCTATTTCTTGCAAGATATTGAGCAGGTTAGGAGGATGACCTTTGACCTTTCTCACTCTCTCTGCTTGCGTATCTGAGGACATGTGTGAGCGTCAGTCAATATGTCATCATGCTGGAGGTCGAAAGACAACACATTCCTCCATATGGAGTATTTTCATCTGTCTGTATCTGTATGGTTCTCTTCAGGCTGACAGTCAGGCGGATCAAACGATCCCTGCTGCACTGCTCTGATCTCCCACAGACCCGAGCAAACGCTCCAGCTGAGATATCGACAATTATCTTGTTAACATTTGCTGTTGATTAAGGGTTTTCTTCAGTCTTGCTATTTAGGAATTTTTATTAAAAATGGTCTTGACAGCTATTCACAGTATATCACTAAGAAAATGATTAAACCTGTGCCTACTTCGCAGAATGAAAACATTTATTTTGAATAATATTGTGATTTCATAATTTAGCCACTGGGTGGCAGCAGATAGCCACACTTCAGATTCTTCAGTGAGTTTTTAGTACACTAGAAAGTGCTCTACACTTAATATTCTGTGATATTTTTATTAATTTGAATCTCTTTGAAGTAATTGAATTTACTGTAGTTATTTTTAAAATAATTTGAGACATTTTACTTTGTGTTAGGAATTATTTTTAACACAAGGGGGAAAAAAAACATAAAAAGTTACTAAATAGTAACATACTGTATCCTTAATAGTAATTGTTATTAGCATATTATGAGTATAGATTGTGCAAAAAAAAAATGTGTAAAAAATAGTTTATTTCAGTATGTATGTGTACATATCATTTTCTATCATTAAATTAGCCAAAATTACGTATAGATCAACAATTTATTGACCATCTTTCTATACTGTATCTGCATCAGCATTTGAAAACCCATATCAGTAAACCACTAGCCAGTAACAATGGAATATAATAGAGAGACTAGTAGCAAATGACTACTGGTTTGCTTGCTGTGACATAAAAATAAATACCATTCTAGCCACTGGGGGACCATAGGCAGGCTAGGGGAACTCATATTAATGTTAAAAAACCTCATAAAGTGAAATTTTCATGCCATGGGACCTTTAAGGAATAAATGTCACAACCGCTTGGAATATAGAGCAGAAGCCGTGTGGACTGTTTTTATTCTAGCTTTAATTTGTCCTTTTCAGAGTTTTTGATAGCTTTAGTCCCTATCCGCTTTCACTGTATGGAAAGGAGCAGCGTGAACATTCTGACAAACATCTCATTTTGTGCTCCACGGAACAAAGAAACTAAAGCCTCTTTTGAATGACACGAAAGAGAGCGAATAATGACAGAATGCGTGTTTTAGCTCAATTATTCCCGTCGATCTGACGCCAAACAAGCCCATTTTCATCCCTGTAGCTCGTGATTCCAGTCAGAGAGCGGCGCTGTGTTCGCATCCCAATGGATCCTTAGGACGGGACTCGACACACACACACACACACACACACACACTCACTAGCAGTAGCGTTCACTGACTGTCGCCAGCGTGTGCATGTGAACGGATTCTTGCCCTTTTTTTTTTTTACCAGGGATCTACGGCCACACGGACCCAGTACGTCAAAATGTGTGGCTGAAGAACACAACTCGGGATTACTGTGGTCTAAATCCCTTATTTTGTCTTCCTGTGACTGTCCAAATTGAGGATTTGCTCCGTCCAGCGCAGCGATCATGTCGGGGAAAATAGAAAGCAAGCACGGTGAGCGCGAACCGGCCCGTTGAGTCTGTAGGCCCGGTTAGATCGCACTTTAACAGCTCCTCACTCTTTAATCAACGCATTTAATGCGCTTTTTAAGTATGCACAAAATGCACGGGTCTCTAATGTGTATTTCGACCCAGAAATAGTGGAATAAATCAGTGTTCGTTAGCACGCGCTAGCGCCCGCTGGGGACCCAGAGCTCGCGCTGGCGCACGGGACATTTAAACGGGATCATCCCGGTGCTGTTCAACCGAGAGACGCATGCAAACGAGCAGAGGCAGTTCTGTCCGCCCGTGTGTGCAGTTAAAGATGCATTTATCAATGCTTGCTCACATGCAAACAGTAGAGACTCTCCAGCCTGCTGCTGGTGTCAGTCTCATGCTCAGACAGACTGATTTTACACAGAGACAGGAATAAGTGAAGTTATGAGTTTAATGCAATGTGTTCTGCACAGGTTTATTTAATTTTCATGCATTTTCGTCTTGTTTACTGTGTGATTAGGCTGCACAGTTTGTCTTAGAAATATTTAAAGGGTTCATGTGTGCATTTTATGTGTGTTGTATTCTTATATTAAGATATATGTGAAATTATTCTTAAAAGAGCAGTTGACAAATAACATTTGTTTGAATATTACTATAATAGTTAAAATGTACATGCACAGCAAAACTGATGTGCATGTTAATTTTCTGATTGTTTTTATGTAGTAAAATGATTTCATAAAAGCAGCATTTATTATACAAATGTTATTTAAGTAGTACGTTTTAGATGCAAGACTGGATGTCATGTATCCAAATGCAAATATGTTTTTTGGTGTGACAGTATTGCCTTTGTCATGTTTCTTGTGCTGAAGGCAGCATTTGTCATTATTAGTTAAATATGTTGAATTTGTCAGTCTCGTTGGCTTTCTTTAGACAGAGTTGGATGCTGTCATGTTGCATGTTAAGTTTAGGAATATGACAACACAGACTGGAGTGTGTGTGTGTGTGTGTGTGTGTGTTGTCTGTCTCTCTAGATGTGTCTATCTGGTTGTGGTGAGTCTAGTAACGGAAAGCGACAGGAGGTTTCTTTCGGCGGTGGGAAGGAAACTCAATCCTCCTGATCACCTCACCCTAAACAGCTGTCCTGGATGCCCAGATCGGGTCAGGGTTTAGGGTGAGGCTGCAGGGGAAGTTTTGTTGTTGATCAGTGGATATTGCTGTAATAAAAAGCTCATTTTCGGTTAATGACGGTTACTAAGAATGAACAATGCAGTGCATCAGTTACTATATCATTACTGAGCAGTGCAGTTATTTTAAATGATTGGCTGCTGATTGGATTGATATTGGAAGCAGATGGTATCATTTCAAAATAATATTTATATTTATTTAAATTTTCATGCATTTATATCTGTCTTTCTTACTGTACATTGTAACACTTTTAGAAATTCAGATTGAAATTCTAGATTGAACGGTTATAGACTGATTAATATATAGATTGAAAACAGGTAAAATTCTATAAATATGTAGTATTTTTAATTGAAATTGTTTGCTTTTACTCCGCAAAGTGCCTGAAGAAGGGCCTACATAAAATAAAATATTATTATTATTGTTATTTTAATTATTAGTTTGGAGTCAATGAGATTATTTAATGTTTCTGAAAGAAGTCTCTTCTGCTCACTACGGCTGCATTTATTTACTCAAAAATACAGGATAAACAGTAACATTGTGAAATATTATTATAACTTAAAATAGCTGTTTTCTGTTTGAATGTATGTTAAATTGTAATTTATTCCAGTGGTCACATGATCCTTCAGAAATCATTCTAATATGCTGATTTGCTGCTCAAAAAACATTTCTGATTATTATCAGTTGAAAACCGTTGTGCTACTTATTATTTTTGTGGAAACTGTTATACATGTTATTTTTTAGGATTCTTTGATGAATAGAAATTTCAATAGAACAGCATTATTAAAAATCTTTTGTAACATTATACATATTGTTACTTTCAGATTTGATCAATTTAATTCATCCTTGCTGAATAAACATATTAATAAAAACAATTATTTTTTAGGATTCTTTGATGAATAGAAATTTCAATAGAACAGCATTTATTTGAAATACAACTCTTTTGTAAAATTATAAATGACTTTACTGTCACTTTTGATCCATTTAATGCATCTTTCCTGAATAAAATATTCATTTCTTTTAAAAAAAATTACTTAAGATAAGTTTTAACATTTAAAACTGTCCATTAAGATTTTGGTATTGGTCCATCACTATGCATTTCCTTAGCAATCAAACTGTTTTGTTTTGAAACTGTGTGGGAAAGGAAAGAATGCTTATCCCGAGGCGTTATTCACCTGAACATTACTTTGTGACACACCTGAGAAAAGCACATTTAGCAGGGCTGAATGTGTTTGAGCCATATACATCATGTCAGGGCGCTTCTTATTTGAGAATTAACTTAATTTGAACAATATACGGACATGATTTGGCTGTTTTACTCAAGTCGGAGAGGGTTTGTGAAGCCGCATTCCTTGCATGTTTTGTTCAGGTCCACGTTGTGTCCTGTCTTGTAGCGACCTGTAGGAAGTCTACGGGACGGGTATGTGTGCGCTCACCCATGCGCTTGAATACACCCGCTTTGTTTGTTTTGGAGGTTTATGTTTGGTTACCGCCTGTTTGTCTTTTGTGTAGAGGTCAACCGATTAATCGGCCGATTTTTGGCATTTTTTAAATAATCGGCATTATGCTGCAAATTAGGCCGATTTATAGGCAGGCGCATCTGCGGGCAGCTAAGCGTTGTTGCGGAACACCGGAGAATCTTTCTCTGGCTGCGTGAGAGACGGAGCAACTCACACTCTGTAGCCGATTCTTGTTCACACACAGCTTCAGCTAATGATGGCAGGGCAAAACAGACCGTTTCGAAAGAACCTACCGTCTTCAGAAAAGCTTCGATGTCATTTTCATTTCATCTTTCCTGTAATGCCTGATAAAGTAGCGTTTGTGAGCGCAGCGCTTATTTGATTACAGCCGTTACCGGGGAAACCTCTATATTGATCCATTTAATGCATCTTTCCTGAATAAAATATTCATTTCTTTTAAAAAAAATTACTTAAGATAAGTTTTAACATTTAAAACTGTCCATTAAGATTTTGGTATTGGTCCATCACTATGCATTTCCTTAGCAATCAAACTGTTTTGTTTTGAAACTGTGTGGGAAAGGAAAGAATGCTTATCCCGAGGCGTTATTCACCTGAACATTACTTTGTGACACACCTGAGAAAAGCACATTTAGCAGGGCTGAATGTGTTTGAGCCATATACATCATGTCAGGGCGCTTCTTATTTGAGAATTAACTTAATTTGAACAATATACGGACATGATTTGGCTGTTTTACTCAAGTCGGAGAGGGTTTGTGAAGCCGCATTCCTTGCATGTTTTGTTCAGGTCCACGTTGTGTCCTGTCTTGTAGCGACCTGTAGGAAGTCTACGGGACGGGTATGTGTGCGCTCACCCATGCGCTTGAATACACCCGCTTTGTTTGTTTTGGAGGTTTATGTTTGGTTACCGCCTGTTTGTCTTTTGTGTAGAGGTCAACCGATTAATCGGCCGATTTTTGGCATTTTTTAAATAATCGGCATTATGCTGCAAATTAGGCCGATTTATAGGCAGGCGCATCTGCGGGCAGCTAAGCGTTGTTGCGGAACACCGGAGAATCTTTCTCTGGCTGCGTGAGAGACGGAGCAACTCACACTCTGTAGCCGATTCTTGTTCACACACAGCTTCAGCTAATGATGGCAGGGCAAAACAGACCGTTTCGAAAGAACCTACCGTCTTCAGAAAAGCTTCGATGTCATTTTCATTTCATCTTTCCTGTAATGCCTGATAAAGTAGCGTTTGTGAGCTCAGCGCTTATTTGATTACAGTCGTTACCAGGGAAACCGCTATATCTCCCGCTCCAACAGCGCCTCCTGCTGGCGGAGAATGAATTTGCGTTTGCAAGTCTGTGGAAAACACTGGTGTCTGTCAGCAGACGTAAACAAAAAGCATGCTTCAGAACTGTTTTGAGAAGGTGCTTAAGTTTTGAGCCATGTATTATTACTCTGAATTAGGCTACTACTACTATTACTATCTTGTACCCTGGCTGCAATAATCATTTACTCAAACTCACTTTTATGAGATGAAGGGGAAAAAAATAAAGAAAATCGGCCAAAAAAAATCGGCATCATATATCGGCCATCGGCTGCCCTGGTTTCTAAATATCGGCATTGTCCAGTGAAAAACCCATATCGCTCGACCTCTACTTTTGTGCGTTCTGTTGGTCAGGCGAAGCGATGGACGTTTCGGATAAATCTCCGGACCTCCCTCAACTTCCTTACGACAGTGAGAAAATGAACTTTGGGGAGGAAAATTAGCGTGTGAGAAATCTTGGGATCATGTGCTCATGTCTTCCCGGGATGGATGATTTTAAAGGAACAGTTCAGAGAAAATGAAAAATTTTGTAATTTTTTCACCCTAATGTTGATACAAACTTTCTTATGGAAGCCCGTTTCCTCCACAGAATAAATACTTGAAATTTTATTATCTCAGTTCTCACTTTTTTTCTCACAGTTCGGACAATTGTGTGTTATAAAGTCAGAATTGCAAGATATAAACTCGCATTTCTGACTTTTTTCTTCAGAATTGTGAGTTTATGTCTCAAAATATTATGAAGTCAAATTGGGAGATACAAACTTGTAAAGAATTTTTTTTTTTTTTTTTTTTTTTTTTTACAATTTGTAGCCTACTTTATAACTTGCAATTGTAAGTTTACATCTCACAATTCAGACTTTTTACCCTCAGAATTGCATGCTATAAACTCTCACGATTGTGAGAAATAAGTCCGAATTGTGAGGAAAAATTCACAATTGTGAGAAAAAAAGTCAGAATTGGGACTTTATATACTGCAATTCTGACTTTTTCTCAGATTTGTGAGTTTATATCTCAACAGATTATAAGGCAAACTCACAATTGACTTTTTTCTTGCAATTGTGAGTTTATATAATTTAATTCTGAGAAAAAAGCCAGAATTTAAACTATGAGATGCCAATTGTTTTTTTCCCCCCCTCATAAATTTCTATACTTAAATTGTTTAAAAAAGAACATGTTCCATGGAAGATAAAAAGTATTTCAGCTTCGGAACATCATGACAAAATTCTCCTTTTTTGCAAGAAACCATTTCTTCAATACTTAAAATAAGTTTTCTGCAGAAGTTATGCCCTGTATATATGAGCAGTTCTGAGAAATCGTCTGTGTGTGTTTTCATGTGGTTGAGAGATTGTGACATTCTCAGAATAACTCTACTGTAATAAGGTGTCATGTATTCGGTGGGTGTTTTGGATGTATTTCTGAGTAGTTGCATCGCTATGCAAATCCCTGACAACACAATTATTTATAAGTGCGCATGGATGTGTAATGCATTTGGTCGGGTGTGTGTGTGTGTGTGTGTGTGTGTTTATTTATGAATAGTTGCATTGCTATGTAAATCCCAGACAACAAAGTGTGTGTGTGTGAATGCTCACATGTACATGCTTGTGTCTTAAACACAGTCTAGCAGTAAACTGAGAGATAACATAGTACTGAGAAATTCAGACACAACAGATTAAGACTAGTGCATGTCTTGGCAGGATGAGAAATTGTGTATTTATATACATATATATATATATATATTCATGAAAATTTTGTTGGCAATATAAAATTAAGCTACATTTAGCAATATAAAATTGTCAGTTTATTTGCAAAGTGCTTTACACAATACACACAATACACATAAGCCTAAATATATACTCAAATAAATGTATATATATTATAAATGTAAAAAAGTATATAAATATATACTCAAATGAGTATATATATTATGTATTTATAATGGTTTTGTTTTGCAATGTAAAAAATTTATTTGCAACACACTTTTGTTTTCACAGTACGCATTTGTTGTATTTTATTGTTTATGAATTAAAGGGTTAGTTCACCCAAACATTTAAATTAGCCCATAAATTACTCACCCTGAAGTCATCCTAGGTGTATATGACTTTCTTCTTTCAGACGAATCCAGTCGGAGTTATATTAAAAATTGTCTTTGATCTTTCAAGCTCTATCGTTGCACTCAGCGGGTGTTGCAGTGCTTCGGTTCAAATGACGTGAAATAAAAAGCACCCTTCCACAAAAAAAAGTGTCTCACACGGCTCCGGGGGGTGAAGAAAGGCCTCCTGTAGCGAATCGATGCGTTTTTGTAAGAAAAATATCCATATTCAAAACGTAATAATCACTTGAATCTAGCTTGCGCTCACTGTTTTAAACGGAAGCAGTTCCGGGGGAATGACGTATGAGGTCAGCTTTGCGCATGCGCGGCTCAGAAGTGACGCACGCGGAGAGATCGAAACAAAACAACGGTCACTAATTAGAAGACTGGTTTTCCTTTGCTAAAGTAAGGAAACTGCTTCTTTTGATCCTGTAAACAAACGTTGGTTTTCACGAGACTCACCGGCGCATGCGCAATGCATCCTCCCGGATTTTTTTGTGGAAGGGTGCTTTTTATTTCACGTCATTTGAACCGAAGCACTGCAACACCCGCTGAGTGCAACGATAGAGCTTGAAAGATCAAAGACAATTTTTAATATAACTCCGACTGGATTCGTCTGAAAGAAGAAAGTCATATACACCTAGGATGACTTCAGGGTGAGTAATTTATGGGCTAATTAAAATTTTTGGGTGAACTAACCCTTTAAGTGATTATTGCAATGTTTTTTGGGGGGCGGGGGGAAATAATTTGAGCTACATTTTGCAAATCAGTCTACACTGAAAAAAATGAATAAAAAAAACATTTTTAATCAGAAATTGCTAGTAAATTTCACAAACAGTGACAAAGATATGGCAAGTAACACATTGGACTGAGAAAATTTAAAGTAGAAACAATGAAATAGTATTTTCTTAATCTTTGATTTATTTACAACTTTAAAAAATCACCTTTTACAGTGTAAATCGACCAATCAAATTGCTCTAAGTCAAGTTTTAATGTGAATATTTAAGTGGTTGTCATTGTGATTCTTTCTGATTTGTGAAACAATCTCAGTGGTTCAGAGTTGTTAATTTGGACGTCAATTAGTTTCTTTTTTGCATCTTCACTTACAAATGCATTCACTTACATGAACATTTAGCCACACTACTGGTGAAATAGAGTCATTTCAGTGATATGAAGTAACGTTCAGTCACGTTCATGGTGATGTAAAATAAAATTGGTTTTAAATGAATCTGCTAACTTGATGGGCTTTATTTGGCTGTAGCTTCTAAATCCTGATTGGTTTCGTTTGAGTGTACTACATTCTAATTGGTTGTTGGAGACGTTTTGGCCTTTGATTGGCCAGAATAAATGCAGAATTATTTTAAGTCGTCTCTGGCCACTCGTTTTTCATCCCAAAACTGTAATTTGGGGTTTTAGAGAAATGAGTGCAGTAGATTACTAGAATGAAAAACATGCTCTTACTATCCAGAGCTTCAGTAATTAGATGGTGCTTGCGCTGTGTGTGTGTTTGAGAGAAGCAGGCGTGTGTATGTGGACATGCAGGGCTTTGTGGGAATAAAGTACGGAACGGATAGACGCGAGATTGAGAATTTCAAGCGCTCTGATTTGAGCTGTATTATCTGATGTCTGCTGCTTTTTTCTCCTGTAATGGAGTTTTAAAATGTATTGACTGCTTTTCCATTGTCTTTTTCCAGATCGGTGTAATTTCGTTTGCGCTGTTTTCCATGCCGTAGGCTTTATCAATCGTTTCTCACATGTCAGGCAGTTGCGCATCTGCGGATCTAGACCATCATTGCTCCATAGTTCCTTTTGGAATCGGGATGTTTTGGCATTCCGACATCATCCGGCACACATGGAACTCTGAGTCGACGGACTTCTCTGCAGTTCTATCTGAGTTTATTTTTAGATTCCACTCGGTTTGATGTCATGAGATTCGACTGAGGGTGACTAACCACGAACCCTGAGTGATATCTCTGATCCCTGATGCTTATTTCTGACTTCCACCAGTGACCTGGATGTGGATGGACAGTGGGCTGATGTCTTGGGGCTTGAAGAAAATGTCAAATATCACCTCCAAAGATCCCTGTTTGAGGTGAATCCGACTGGAGAAAGTCTAAACCAGTTCTTAAGTTCAGTAACCAGAACTTGTCCAGGTTCTACATGGGGAACAGCAGTCGGAGAACCCAACCTCTTCTAGAGGAGACGGATTATTTTTATACAGGAGACGCAGATACAGGTGAGAACGGATGGGCTAAAATACCATACAGGAAAGATTTGAGTTGATCAGGTTCATTGTAGAGTTTATGTGGAGGCATTTGGACTTTGTTTTCTGATGTAACAGGTGTAATATATAATAATTTAAGGCAGGATGGACTTTGCATTTGGTCGCTTGGAATTTACTTGTGAAGTGTAACATTGCTCTTTTGAGATTTCACTAGTCGTAGGTGTACTTTGGTTTGAATGACTCTTACTGTGAAGTTGGAATTTGGACCTTGAAGGATACAAATGTTGTCATATTTCTGTCCATTTGCTGTTGGTTTTGATTGTTCAGGCTCTTTCTTGGAAGTCAGTTTGCTTATCTTGAAGTTTACTTTAAGATAAGCAAACCTTTAAGCGTATCTGCTCATTTGTATTATGGTATCAGACTGTAATGCTATGATATTTGAATATATTGTAGTACAGAATGATTGTTATATTTATGTACTGTTATCATTTTTGTTAGTGTTACATTAATACATTAATCGCTCTCTTTAAAAAAATGTGCAAGCAAGTTCGTCTCCAACAAAGAGAGTATTTCTGGGAATACAGAAGCTTCTGATGTGAAATTCCAGGGACATTCCTTCCCGTTCCAGTTGTGTGGCTTTTGTCTAAGTGCTCATTTCATCCAGTCCAACTCTGGGTGGATCCAACCCAGAGATCAGCGTCCAGAATCAACCGTGCAGAGAAAGCCTTTCAGGCTGTGCAGGAGATGAATGAGATGGTCATTTTGACTGATCCGTGTGGGTTATTTAGGATTCAGGGCATTTAGTGGATTGAGGAGAGTTTCTCTAAAGAGGAAAAATGTTGGTTTTGCAGACAAATAGTTCTGATACCTGTGTCTGAAACATTGTATTTAACTTTCTACTTTATCAAAATGCACTTGAATGCCAGCGTCTATTCAAGGCCTGTAAGTCCAAAATAGGACATTGAGAACTGCTAATGGCAGAACCTCGGATCGTATTAAACCGTCGGCAGTTGGGTTCTGTGTAACTAAAGCCAAACATCTGGGTTCATATTGTGCCATCGAAGCATCCTGTCTGATTTAGAGGATAGAAATGATCGTTTTGCCCTGTAGTTTAAGTGTGCCAGTTTTTAGATGTTTCATGCTGAAATAGAGCTCTCCACTAGGAGTGAAAACTAGAAGTGAAAATGTGAAATGTATAAGAAAAAAATAATAAAATGACTCGCATTGACTGATTCGATCAAATGTAACATTTAGTAATCCATTCATTCCCTCATAAAAAAAGATTAATCTGTAATTCCTTTTAATTGTTAATCGTAAAAGACGATTAATCTTGTAATAATTTGTAACCGGTTTTACATCTATAATCTACTGTGATTCCGAGTGAAACGGGAAAAAATTGTAGAATTTAATTTTATCCTTTGACTGGATTATGAAAAGTGGGCATGGCATTGCAGAATTGAGTCAGGTGGTTGAGGGGGAGGAGTTAAAAATAGGTGGACTTGGTGATGTCATCAAAAACGGAAAGTTGTTTGGTTGAGCATTTGAATAAAACATTGCGAAGTGTGTTTATTTGAAATAATGTTGTTTACTAATGAATTGTTCACAATAAGACAAGAAACGAGTTCATTTTGATTTCATGATGGTTTTTAAGTAAATGAATGAGTCCAAGATTAAAGCATCAAAACAATAAAAAGTTTAATACAGCTTTTTTTCCTATTAGAATGTGCCTGTTTAATTTTATTTTTTCTAAGGAAAAAATAATGATTATCATACATTTTCCAGTATTTACAGAAACAATGTTATTTGTGTAATAATAGTAAAAAATGTTGTCAAGAACCATTAGATGAAATTAAGGCCCCGTCCACACGGAGATGCGTTTAGCTGTATACGCATACATTTTGTATCGTATAGGCATTTCGTCCACACGGATCCAGCGTTTTGGGAGAGCGAAACCGATATTTTTTGAAACCAGGTCCCAGAGTGGATAAATCTGAAACCGCCGTCCTTGCGTTTTCGTGTGGACAGCGAATCCGTATATTTTCTGAAACAATGAAGTCATCAGCCCACGTCTCGCCCCTAGTCAGACACCGCTACGTCACGTAACAGCAACAAAAACATGAACAAACACTGAACGATTGTCTTTTTATTAACTAACATTAACACAGATTAATTAATGTATTGTTCCATGTTCGTTTGTATACCGCGCACAAGGTTTATGCGCATAGTCCAAGTCTTCTTCTCCGTTTTTAGTGTATCTCTGTGGCAGAATTACAGCACCACATACTGGTCTGGCATGTATACTACATCGTTTTGTGTCGGTTTTGTGGTTTCGTGTGGATGCAGATTTTTCTTGAGACGAGGGGAAAAAAAGATCGGATAGGGAAAGCTCTGGCTTCGTGTGGACTAGGGCTGTGCAAAAAATCGAATGCAATTTTAATGCGCATCTCGTCAGTAAAGCCGGTTCTGTGATTAGTAGTAAATCTCCAGCACGTGCGTTCAGATGGAGCGGCATTTACTACACAGAGCCATAGTTCACTGACAAGCTACACAAAATCACGTTCATAATCGCAGGCAATGCGCATGAAAATCGCATTCGATTTTTTGCATAGCCCTAGTGTGGACATAGCCTAAAAGACTCAAAAAATTAAATAATTGTCTATTGTGTTAATTTTAAATCTTTACCAATCTGTCATTATCCCTTAAACACTAGGTTTTACCTATTTTTCAGCAAGACATTTTTAATCATTTAAAACATAATAAAAATTTAGTATGATCACTTATTATTTTATATATTTTTATAAGTTCAGATCAGAATATGCGGTTACATTTTTACATAAATATATCTGTTATGCTAAATGACGATATAATCCATATTTTGACATTTAATTTTCACAAACGTTGTTTGAAACATTACAGTAGACTTGACTTGCATTTAAATATGCTTTTTATGCATATAAAATCACTTCTGTTATTTTGGGATGTCTCATCTTTGACCTGGATAGTATTATTTTGAATTCTCGTGATCATTAATCTTGGTGCTGTTGCTTTGGTTCAAGGCAGATGATGCTTTATTGAAGTTTTATGATTTTTTTTTTTAATGCTCTTGGAGAAAACGAATGGGGAAAATACTTCTGGAAATTCTATTAGATATCATCCAAGGCCAGACAGAGAGAGTTTAGAGCCGGAACAGTGTTTGAGAACAGGATACTGGAGAAGGTTGTGTGTGTGAGAGAGATAGCGAGTGAAGGATAACGAGTGTTTTGCGTTCGGAAATGATAATCCTCATGCATTTCTCCCATTGCTGCGCTGTCATTGGCTCTCAGGCTGCGTAATGCTGTGTTTACCAAACAGAAACTATTAAAACCCCATCAGTCCTGACGTACAGTCTGTCTGCTACCTGACACTTTGACTGTCTCGAAGACACAAATGCTCTCGGAAAGCCTGCAGACTGAAGTGGAGTTTGTGAAAGCACCTTCATTATTTTGTTCCCGTCAGGTTCAGGGTTTTATTGGATATTTCCAAAACAGAATTTGTATTGAAATGTCACTAGGCACAATAGTGCAGTTGCATTATGGGAAAAATATGAGCAGACACAGTTGTTATTTGATGTCATGGCACATCGTTTCATAGGAATTGTTGTAATGTTTTTTTTTTCATTTACAGTAGTTTCTTTTGTTAACATTAGTTTACATGAATGAATGTTTGTACAATGAATAATTCTATAGTGTTTATTTATCTAAGTTCATGTTATTTTTAACATTTATTGATATATTTTTTTAAATCGGAAGATTAGCAAATGTTGCAACAAACTTAAAAGCAGTGTTATTTTAGTATCATTGAGATACGATTATATTTTTTGTTAATATTTTAAATTCAATTTTATTTTTATATTTTCTGTTTCATTTTAATTTTAGTTAAAGATTTTGTTGTTGTTTTTTGTCATTTTTATTAGTTGTTGTTGTTTTTAAATATGCCTATAATAAAAAATAGTTTTTATAAATTTCTTATTACAGTTTTAGTCCTTTTAGTACATCAAGTTAAAATAATAGAAATGTTGCCTTGAAAACTAGCTGAAATAAAGTTTAAAGATTTTATTTTAGTTACCATTTTATTTCAAGTAATTGCAGATGTTTATTTATGGTTTTAGTTCTAATAATGTATAGCTAAATACGTTAACATATATCAGCCTACATAACATATTAATTGTACAGCAACTTAGCGTTTAATTGTTTATATAAAACTACATTTAGACTAAGAAACTTTGAGTAGAATTGTAATTGGAGGAAGAGGAGGAAATGAAATTCTAATGTGTAGACTGTGGCTCCTTTAAGAGTTAGTTTTGTGTCATAGATGTTAGTGACACTTGCTCAGAGAGGAGACAGGAGTTAATTTCAGCAGACACATGTCAATCACATGTGTCACTTTGCTTATGTCACCGTGGCAACAGAGTCAGTGTGTGTGTGTGTGTGTGTGTGTGTGTGTGTGTGATATTGTGTAAAGCAGAAGGGCAGAAATAGATCAGGACCACAGTGTGTTTGATGGAATGTGGAACTCTAGATCAGAGGATGATGTCTGTGTGTTTAATCATGGCTGAGCCATACAGATAAACACAGATTTTAAAAAAAGTATTTTGAGATTTTTAACATGCATATTGATATTTATATTGTAATGTATTTAATATTGCAGCATACATAGTCACAAGTTGAAAGAAATCTCTTATGCTCACCAAGGCTGTAGTTATTAGATTAAAAAAATACAGTACTAAACAGTACAATTTTAGAATATTGTTACAATTTAAAATAAGTTTTTTTTTTATTGAATATATTGTAAAATGTAATTTATTCCTGTGATCAAAGTTGAATTTTCAGCATCATTACGCAGTCTTCAGTGTCACATGATCCTTCAGAAATCATTCTAATAATATGCTGATTTCCTGCTCAAGAAACATTTCTGATTATTATTAATGTTGTAAACAGTTGTGCTAGCTAATATTTTATATGCTACCATAATGTATACACTACCATTCAAAGGTTTGATAAGAATAAATTAATACTTTTATTCAGTAAAAACACATTAAATTAATCAGAAGTGACCGTAAAATTGGATTTTAAATTTATAGAACATTTCTAATTCAAACATTTGCTGTTCTTTTGAAATTTCTATTCATCAAAGAATCCTGAATAAAGTGTATCACTGTTTCCAGTTTTTTTTTTGTTTCATTTGCACCAAACTGTCACATCAAGTTAATTTAGAATGTATAAAGTAAAAAACACTTAAAGGGTTAGTTAACCCAAAAATGAAAATTCTGTCATTAATTACTCACCCTCGTGTTGTTTCAAACCCGTAAGACCTTCGTTCATCTTCGGAACACAATTTAAGATATTTTTGATGAAATCTGAGGGCTCTCTGACCCTCCCATAGACATCTGGGTTAGCGCCGGCGCCACCACACGCTCGCGTCATGATACTGACGCGAACGCGCGTCCAAAGTGACGCAGTAGAGACAGAAATGTGGAATAAAGTCTTTATTTTTGTTTTCTTTGCGCAAAAAAATATTCTCGTAGCTTTGTAACTTTACAGTTGAACCACTGATGTCACACGGACTACTTTGTCGATCATCTTGGTACTTTTCTGGACCTTGAACGTGGTAGTTACCTTGCTGTCTATGGGAGGGTCAGAGAGCCCACAGATTTCATCAAAAATATCTTAAATTGTGTTCCGAAGATGAACGAAGGTCTTACGGGTTTGAAACAACACGAGGGTGAGTAATTAATGACAGAATTTTCATTTTTGGGTGAACTAACCCTTTAAAGTTTTGTTAGTAACAAAGCACATTTTCCACACTATTCTTTACTAAATGAATTCAGGAATCATATTACATCTTTATTTTATATGCGCCAATATATAATTTACTCACGAATGAATTTAATATTTGGGTGAACGATCCCTTTAACAACCCTGTGACATCAAAATGAAAGTTGATGTCTTTTATTGTTAGTTTTGGAGCCCTGCTGTGTGTCTGTGTGTGTGAAGGATGATGGTTAGATTAGGAAATGTGTTTGCATTTGTCACGTGAAAACAGAGACTGTATTTCCTGAATCTAAATCCTGTACACACACACACACACACACACACACTCTTCCGAACCGGGCTAGTAAGCGTGTTCAGATAAGTCTTCTGTGTGCTGTCTGCTGTCCTTCGGCTGGCGGCACACACTTGAGTAAGTCTGTGCGCATTACGTCTGCTCCAGTAACCCACTTCACCTCCTCCTCCTCCTGTCGTCTTCGCAGCTCGTTTATGACTCGCTTGATAGCGTTTCCTGTCGGATTGTGTGGGTAGATTCATGCCTACATCTGAGACGCTCACTCTCACAAGAGCATGTTATCAAGATCATATTGCAAATTTACACTCATGTGCAAGTGATTCTGATTCTTACCTGTCAGTATCTTTATCCCTTTTAAACTAATTATCTGGTTTACACCCACTACTTATGTTTCTGAAATTCACAATAAAGAGGCTTCACATTCAGACATGAATTCATGCCTTTTTTTATCCGAATAATATAGAATTTTTAAATATCACAATATTCAGAATATATTTGTGACCATATTGATATAATAGTTAAATTCTTTTTTATTTTATTATTAGTTATCGTGTATACATTTTTGTGTATAGATTGTATTGTGTGTAATGTATACATATATTGGTATTAGTTTTGTCTGTTTATTATACTTTAAGAGACAGTTTTTATTAGAACAGACTTTGAAGGACTTTTGTACTTGGACTTATTAACTAACATTAACAACAATTAATAAAAAATTATTTTGCGCACAAAAAACCTTTTGCTCATTGTTAGTACATGTTAGCTAAAGCATGAACAAAGGTTAGTAAATGCACTTAACTACTGCTAGTATTAGCATTTTTGTATTTGTATTGTATTTGTATTATACTTTAAGAGATGATGACCTTTGAGGGACATTTTTTTTTTGTAAGATGGACCCAGAAAAAAATTAATGAATTAATTTATTTATTTATGTAGCTTTTTAATTTTTTATCACAAGTACACTTAAGGAATCTTTAATAGAGTTATGTAAATATAATATTATTTTGTCTGTTTTGAATTTTATTAAATGTTTGTATTTATTGAATGTTGAATCTGTATCCATTATGGAATAGCTTTAAAGGCAACAAACTTAAATACTGCTACTAATATTAAAAACTTATATTTAGGGCTTTATTGAAATTAGTTGCTTTAAATATGATTACTAGTAATCATTTTTACTTAGAAAGCACTATTGAAAATAGAAACAAAGTTCTATATTAGCGTATACCTAATAATTTTTACTGTAATATGTGAAAAAATATTTATTTAAATTTTGTGATTTAACAAACAAAAACGAGCACTTACTAAATTCATAATGTATAATGTGAGATAGGAGTAGGGCTGCACGATAAATCGAAATGGAATCGAGATCGCGATTCGACAGAAGCTGCGATTGTCATGCGTATCTTTCAGTGAAGCACGGTTCTGTGATCAGCAGTAAATCTCCATCCAAAGGCCAGAGGGCGCTCTCGCGCTGAAACTCCAAATACGCCTCGCAGAAGAAACCCAGAAAACGCTGCAGCTGAATAAACAGAAGATTCAACTGCTTTCATTGATTCAACGTGACTGATAAACACACGACTATGGCAATATACGGGCATTCGATTAATCGTGCAGCCCTAGATAGGAGTGTGTGTGTGTGTTTTATCCATGACTCAGTGTTCCAGAGTTCTGCGCTCTTTGTTGTAAAGAGGATGGGCAGCACAGGAAGTGCTCCTGTTCGCTGGAGCCAGACAGGAAGTTGATGGGTAGGTCTGAGGCCAAAGCAGGAAGTGGTGGCTCTGACCTGCAGGTGACATGAGTTAGGAGTAATTGTATGTGTGTGTGTGTGCGTACTTTCATGCTTGCATGCCGAAACAGACCTTGAACCGGAGATCGGGGAATGTAGTCCGCTGTTGTGGGGTCGCTGGACAGGAAGTGATGCAGGATTTGGGCATGGCTTCCTATTCCTGAATTCATTTTTCTAGCGACTGCCTGTGTGTTTAGACACACGTGTATTCATTAGTCTGTAACGGACATGGTTTGAAGGACGTAGCTAATATCTGATGCTTCCCTCTCTGTTTTTCCACCAATCTATATCATCAGCGTTCCATTAAAGACAGTGAAAACACTCCCTCAGGCGGAATGAGCGAGGGAAGTGTGCTACAGTTGAAATTTCACAGCAGTACTTTAGCCTGTCTGTTGATATACTCTGCATTTAGTGGAATTTCATTGACTTCAGTCACTTACTCAGACTTAAAGCACAGCATCAGGGTTACCCATAATGCATTTCAATTAGGCCTTCCACCATTTTTGCATCTTTCCTAATCACAGGAATTTGTTAGAACTGTCATATGTAATTTCTTTTTTTTTTACATATGTAAATTATTATTATTCATGTCATTCTGTCCCTTAAAGAATCAAGCAATAAAATGCATGATTATGTTTTCGTAGGATGAATGTGTATTAAGCTTATACTGTAAGTGTCATCAGCAAAAAATTAAATTATTTGGATGACAACTAATCGTCAGCTAAGACAGTGATAGTTCTAGCTATAAAAATGAATGAACGAATTACAACAGTAATAGTTGTGTTTTATAATAATATATGCACTAAACCAAAAAATTGTGCTTTTAAAGGTGGGGTAAGCAATTTTTCAAAAACGCTTTAGAAAACTGATTCGAACCGAATAGCAAAACAAACTTGTAGCCAATCAGCAGTAAGGGGCGTGTCTACTCATGATGTGGAGGAGAGAGAGTTCAGTGCACAGGAGGGACATTAGCCGAGCGACGACAGAAAGATAGAGATGGCGGATAAAAAACAAAAGAGGAAACCGTCTGCGGAACAAAAGAAGGCTTAAGGCAAGAAGTAGGACCCGTGTAAATATCGGATCAGCTTTCCAGCGCTGGAGAGAACTCTAGGAGCGGAAGGCCTGCGATTGGACGCCGAGGTTGCTTTGTTTCTTCTCGATAGGTGAGTAACACCGTGTCTGCGCCGCAACAGCTGTCTGTCTAGTACACTGGAAGCGACAAAGCGACCGTTGAAAATCATTTGAAATTTGTGTCAATACGTCATAAATAGAACGCAGCAGCAGTTTTCTGTCGGGGATTTGTTGTGTCGTGCCGCGCCGCATCCAGTGTAGACCATAGATATGTATATATATATATCTATGGTGTAGACAGCATCACTGATTATGAGTTCTATAGTATTTTGTTACACCGCGCCACTCGCGTACGGTGTAGACACGGTGTAACATTGGTTTTGCTTTGTTTCACAGAACTAATCGTTGCCTGGGTTGCGTACGTATGTGTGGGGCGGAGCTATCAAAATAGGGGCAAGACCTTTTTGGGGTAGGGGTGTGTTTGTTTTTTTGTGATTTCAAATGTCAACATTGGCTACCAGAAATCGCTTACCCCACCTTTAACTTAATATAGTTTTTGTAATGTTAAGGAGTTTTGCAGATGAAACCTTGTTGATCCAGTGCTTTCTGATCTTTTACACTAATTATTGATTTAATCTACTAAACCATTGAGAGTTTAGAAACTGGTTTGAGTTCTTGTTTGCAATGTAGCTCGCTTTGGATAAAAGCGTTTGCCAAATGCAAAAATGTAAATGTATTGTAGTATATGAAAGATACTCTGTGGATTCTGGTGGTTGTTTGTAGGGTTATTGTCGATAACTAAAACTAAAACCATAAAAACATTTTCTTGGAATGTTTACTGTGGTAAAAAAAAAAGAACTTAAGTTTATTTTATTTCAGCTAGATGCCACAAAATCATTTATTATTTTATTTAGTTTAAGCTGAATTGCAAAATAAAAAAATAAAAAAACATATTTCTTTAAAAAAAAAAAAAAAGGCTAAAAATGACAAAAACTTACATTTTAAATGACAATGGAAACAAAAAAAAAAAACATAATATTAACAAAAAACGTTATAGTGTATCAATGATACTATAATAATAGTGATTGTTAGTCATCACTGCATGAAAAATCATCCTTTTAATTGCACAATAATTGGTCTGAGTCATAACTGCATTAACTTTGTGTGACACACCCACCTACACACTCAGTATTGTATTGTAGAGATTGACTGGTGAGTGCTGGTGTGTAATATGGATCTGTAGTATGGATTTTAGTTGTGGTTACTGTTAAACTACTACATTACCCACGCTCCACTGCTTTTTCTGTCAGCCTACAGGCCCTTATACACCCACCATGCGTGTGTGTGTGTGTGTGTGTGTG
This sequence comes from Sinocyclocheilus anshuiensis, assembly GCF_001515605.1. Lineage (NCBI taxonomy): Eukaryota > Metazoa > Chordata > Actinopteri > Cypriniformes > Cyprinidae > Sinocyclocheilus > Sinocyclocheilus anshuiensis. The sequence goes on from NW_015551044.1 coordinate 383,791, forward strand.
TGAGGGTAATTAAGAGTTGTATGTGTGTGTATTAGAGCATAATGGCTCCACCCATGTTAGTTACAATACGACTTTTCCGTTTTACCCAGAAGGCATTGTTCTGAGCACGCTCTGAACGGAAAGGCAGAGCCCTTTTCTGCAGCAATGGCTGTCAATATACACACCAAAACACACACATGACATGTAATTTCCTGCATTTTTGCCCCCCAGAATCACACGCACTGCTGGGTCTAGTGTTTTTTCTCAAGAGGGGTCGAGAGTTCAAATGTGCATGCATGTGTTTTGAGAAAGTTTGTATGACAACAGGGTCTCCGTACTGAGTACACACTTAAACTTTTTGAATGTCAGTCTAGGTTTCTTGCACCAAAACAGTTATAAATGGATTTTTTAAGACCATATTCCACCCTCTTTGACTATTTAGTTTGTTAATGCTAGAAATTACACACTTTAAACAGTGTTTTGCTGCTGTACCTTTAAGATTTCGACCTCTATTATGTTGAACACTACAAAGTGCCATACTTCTCACTGTTATTTTTCACAATGGGCTGAAGTTCCTAAATACTGCGTAATTGTTGTGTAAATCTGGGCAGTCTTATGTTAATGACCTCATTGCTGTAATGTCATAATCATAATCATAATGATTTTTTGAATGAGCTGTGCTGCTTAGTTTGTGTCTGTGGGTGAATGGGAATTGAGCATCATATGTGAGAGTATTTTTTAACAGCAGATCTTTCTTTGAACAGGGAGATAAATTCAGAAATACACCAGCTGCTTATGTGCAGTGTCTCTCTCTCTTTCTCTCTATAATAATGGCCCATAAAATTCCAATTATGATAAAACCCCACAGACGGGGATTCTAGTTTATGTAATTGCCTGTGGGAGAACATTTGTTTGGTGATGTTTATCGCCAGAAAGGCTTGTGTATGTTTATTTGTATAGTTTAATTGTGTTGATTATATAAAATGACTCTGATCTTACATTGATTGCAGGTTGTAAATATCCCACCCTCCTCTTTCAGTGACAGATCGTCCCTCTAAACGAATCTGTCATCTCTCTGATAACCAAAACACTGCTGTGAGTTTGTCGGAGATGAAGCCAGAATGAATTTACTGAATTGTCTGGAGTTTTTTGGTCTGTGACAGACAAAAGATTTTTTGATGAAAAGCATTACTGTCTTTTATTCCTTTTGTTTGCTTGTTTTGTGAACTTATCCTTTGTTTTGTTGTTTTCCAGAATCCCAGAAGTCTCACCTCTCCTCTTTCGCATTGAAATTGATGAAACTTCATTCCCCGATTAAACGAGCTCCATCTAAGAAGAGCAAACAGCTCCAGCCAGAGCCTACGGTGACTACTCCAGAGAAACCTGTCAACAAGGTAGAGCAACTCTATGCACTCCCTTTGAGTTCTACTGTTACTCTACTGTAACTCTACATTAATAAATAGTAATTTTGTTCACACTTCAAACTCTATAGTAACTCTACTGCTTCTCTATCGCATAAAACATGAACTTTCCACCCTCCTACTTCTACAGTAACCCTAAATAAAACTCTCTCAACTGTACAGTAACTCTACAGTCGCTCTATATCAATACATTTTAACTCCCTATTCTCAATTCTGCAGTAAACCTAGTGGTGCTCAATCACAGACAGTAAACACCCTCCTAACACTACCGTTGCTAAATACAACCCTCTCAACTGTGCAGTAACTCTACAGTCACTCTATATCAATGATAATCTCTTTACTCTTAATTCTGCAGTAAATCTAGTGCTGCTCTATCAGTGAACATTAACTTTCCACCCACAGAACTTTACCTTAATGTAAACACAACCCTCTCAACTGTACAGTAACTCTACAGTCACTCTATATCAATGAATATTATGTAACACCTTTACATATTATGTACTCACAACTCTGGAGTAAATCTACTGCTGCTCTACCACAATAAACTTTCCACCCTCCAACTTCTACAGTAACTGTAAATACAACCCTCTCAACTGTACAGTAACTCTACAGTCGCTCTGTATCTATGAATATTATGCAGTAAATCTAGTGCTGCTCTATGACATTGAACATTAACTTTACACCATCCTACTTCTACTGTAACTCTAAACATATCCCTCTCAACTGTTCAGTAACTCAACAGTCGCTCTATATCAATATTAACTCTCTACTCTCAATTCTGTAGTAAACCTACTGCTACTCTACCTAAACTCTGCAGTAACTCTGTTGCTGCTTTATCACTGCAAACATCAACTTTGAATCTACAGTAAATCTCTTGCTGCTCTACCACAGTAAACATTTACTTTACACCCTCAGAACTCCACCGTAACCTTACTCCCCCTCTACATCAGTGCACATTAACTGTATACCCTCTTTAAAGGGTTAGTTCACCCCAAAATGAAAATTCTGTCATTAATTACTCACCCTCATGTTATTCCAAACTCACCCTCATGTTAGTCTGTAAAGTTTGAATCAACAGCTTCTTAGCTGTATATTAACACTACGACTGCTCTGTTTCAACTCTACATTAAGTCTATTGCTGCTCTATCACCTTAAAAATCAGCTTTCCACTCTGTCTTTCAACAGAAGGTGAGTCGGTTGGAGGAACAGGAGAAGGAGGTGGTGAGTGCTCTACGTTACTTTAAGACGATTGTGGACAAGATGAACGTCGATACGAAGGTTTTGCAGATGCTTCCTGGTTCGGCTAGTAAAGTATTGGAGGCCATATTGCCTGTGATGCATGTAGAGGCTCGGATACAGCACAGGTGAGTGTACCAGCATTATCAAATCAATAATAACATGGTATTTCGATATGTACCATGGTAATACCATGGTTTTCTTTGCATGCAGCCCTCACTCCATTTTTCTTAAATTTAAAATCCATCTCCCTAACCGTAGCTCGGCAGTGTCCTCCTGTCATAACCGCGTCTATCAGAGTTTGGCGAATCTCATTCGCTGGTCCGACCAGGTGATGCTGGAGGGCATCGACCTCGACGACAAGGAAACTGTGGCAACCGTCACCACGGTGATCAAAGCTGTGCTGGATGGTGTGAAGGTGAGGGGATGAGAAGTGCATGTGACAAGGTTAAAACAACACAGGCATATTTATAACCCGAGGGTGTGTGTTTGTAACAGGAGCTGGTGAAACTCACTATAGAGAAACAGGAGCAACCGTCCCCGACGTCCCCCAGCAAACCAGTGCCTCCTGTGGCCAAAACGGACAGGTACAGTCGTAAATGCCGATATGAATTTACCCATTTTGCATAGTGACAGTTAATAATGTTTGTCTCTCTATCTCAGTGTGTGTGAAAATCCTCTAACCGAGCGAGAGAAAGCGATCCTGAGTAAGACCACGCCCATTGTCACGCCCACTGACAGCTTGACTGACATGTCAGAGGAAGAGGTTGCTCCGCCCAAACCTCCTCTACCTGGAGTAAAACTGGCAGAGCACAGGTGAGGGGCACGGCTTTAGAAATATGAAAGTATTGTTGTTTGTGGGTTCAGAAAACTAAAAAAGAAATGATAGTTTCACAAAACATTTTTTTTTTAAAGTAGATACTACTTTTGGGTTCATTTAGCTCACTTGAAATCAAAAGATTGAGCTTGTCGCATTGTGGGATTGCTTTCTAGTAAATGTAGTAGCTCATTGAAGAATCCCATGCATACAGAAAGTATGTAATAATGATATGTAAGCCCAGAATACATATTGAATTTTAGTTCAGTATGCCATTCCAAACAGGCCTTCATATTGGTTGTGTCCCAAATTATTTAACACCTCACTGTTTCCTTTACAGCTGACAGATTAAGGTAAACTTGTGTAGTGTGTAGGATGCATTGATGGGGTGAACATCAAGTGTACTTTAGTGTGCGCTAGTTAGTGTGTGCTGTACTGTATACTCAGGAAGTATTTTAGCATGTACTAGGCAGTTGCAGTATGTAGTATCTTTAGTGATGGTAATTTCCCACAGATGAGTCATGTTCATTCTTAAACCTGCTTTTTTCCACAAGCATCTAAATATATTTGAATGAGAACACATCCGACACACACAGACACACATGTAACAGCATCCTCTCTCGGTGACGCTTGGCTTCCGAAGCAGAAGTTTGTTTTTCCGTTTACTTTTTGTCTGTGATTAGAGACACGTAGTAGTAAAATCGCATCATACACACTTTCTGCAAAGGTCACATATGGATGGTTGTGAGTAGGGATATGCCGGTATCAAATTTTCATGTTGCGATTAATTGCTAATGCTTTTATCACTGTATACGGTATTATCGCGGTATTGAAATTTAGTTTTAAAAAAAAGTGCTGTCATAATACAGTATAACAGGTTTAATAACTTTATTTTCTTATAACAAGAATAACTGAACATTTAAATGCAATAAAGCAATACAGAAAAATGTATAAAGTTAAAAGTTTTACACAGATTAAAGTGCAAAAGAACTATAAAGACCAATAGGTATCCGAATACCAGCACAAGTCTAGTTGTGAGTTGATTTTTACCATCTGATGAGAAGAGGTGTGTGTGGAGGGTGTATGAAATCAAGGTAGCTATTTATGTAAGTCAGAGTACATAGCATATTTAATTCGACATCATTGAAAACTCAAAATCTCACACGTCTGCAGGTCACATTTAATTCTCATAATTTGTGTGGTTTTGCAATAGAAATTTGTGTAAATGTACATTTTCTATTAATGATGCACCAATAAATCGACTGATATTTAGGGATTTTTTTTTTTTTTTCAGATTCAAATTTTCAATATCATATATAAAATATTTTATTTTTATATGAAAATTCGGTTAATATTATGACAAATGTTAATTTAATTAAAAAATTTAATGTATTTAAAATTTTAAATTGAATCTTATTTTGCATAGTTAAATCTAATTATTTATATAATTTATCATTTTTAAATATGAATAATTATTAATAATTATAGCCATGTCAAGTTATTTTATCTGAAGTAGAACAGCCTACTTTACAATAATAATATTGTGCACAGTCAGAAAATAAGTAATTTAACCCATTTTATTGGCAATATGTTTATTCAACGCTGTTTATTTTCACAATGTCTTTCTCAGTTTGTGAATTTTTGTTTTGTTCTCATTTTAGTAGAAAACCCAATATTAAATAAGTGATTTAGTGGAATACTGTAAATATCTGTAAAAATGTCAAACCTATTATCTGTGTGTCTCTAATATTTTAATATATAACGGTGTTATATTGTCCATCAGCCACCTGCACTCAGTTTTGCATCATTTTGCATCAGTATCAGCCATTATTAAACTCAGCGTGAGATATTGAATGAACTGTACTTCCATCCCTTACAGCCTCATTTCCATTTGCGTAAAATTAAATATAGCATCAACTCTAATGTCTGTTTAGTTTGTTATATACAATGTGATTCTTTCAACCACTGTATCTGTATTTCTCGCAATCTTCTTTGTGTCTTTCAATCACACATCATCTTTGTCTTTTCTGCATTTTCATCCATTTTTGTGCATTATTTTTCTGGAATCGTTTGTTCATCCTCTTTCTCTGTACTCTGTGATCGTTTGGTTGTCCTGGGCCAGGAACAGGATGCAGTTGTGCTCCGATCCTGTTGCCGGGCAGCGGAGGGCCACAGCGATGGATACGTACGTTAGCCAATGGTGTTCTCTGTGTGCATTTTGACACAACACAGTTACACCCCTCGGCCTCCCTGATTGGACGGCGGCACTTAGCTGCATGTGGTTGTGTGGCAGTGTGCGTCCAATTGGATTGCACGTTGCAGAGTGACGGCCAATCATTGGAAAGCCTGATTGCAGTGAATTTGCATGGCTGACCAATGAGGACTAGTCTGTAAATCCTCAAAGAATGTGAATGGAATTTCTATAATAATTTGTAGGATCCTAATGGGCATATTTTATAACATGCAAGTGAATGTAGAAGTGTAAAAAGTTGTAAATAAAACCGAAATTATAATTTTTTTCACTGAAAATACTATTTCAGTGTTTTTACTTTTCTAAATTTCTTGTTTAATTCAACATGTTTTTTGTGAAATTTACCAGCAATGTCTGAGTGAAATATTTTTTTTGTATCATTGATACTATTCTAGTTTTATTAATATTTGAATCAGTTTTTTTATTTTAATAGTTTCATTTTATGTTAATTTTACAAAAAAAAAATGTAATTTTGTTGCGTTTCTGTCATTTTTAGTATATATCGTTTTTTATATGTATGTTTTTATAGATTTTATTAATTTATTTCAATTTTAGTTTTAGTTATTTTAGTACATGAAGATAATTAAATAAAGATGAGAAATTTTACCTTGGCAACTGGCTGAAATATTTTTTTTATTTTTATTTATTTTATTTCAGTTAACATTTTCATGAAAACAATTATTGTTTTAGTTTCAGTTTTAGTTTTAGTCCCAATAGGAATATCATCATTCTCAATAGGATACATTTCTCCTTTAGTACATCAAAAGATTATTTTCAGGATTTTTCAAATACAAAAAAATACTTCCCCCAAAAATGAAAATGTTATCATTTATTCACCCTCAAACCTGTATGAGTTGAGCACAAAAAATATATTTTTAAAGAATGTTGGTAACCAAACAGTTTACGGTAGCCATTGACTTCCGTAGTAGGGGGAATAAAATACTATGGAAGTCAATGGCTACCATCAGCTGTTTGGTTACCGACATTTTTCAAAATATCTTCTTTTGTGCTCAACAAAGAAAGAAACTCATACAGGTTTAGAACAACTTGAGGGTAAATGATGACAGATTTAAATTTTTGTGTGAACTATCCCTTAAAATGTCTAGTAGTCTGACAATATTCTTGAACTCCTGTTAAAATTTCTGTTTATTCAGTTGTATTTAATTAAACCCTTAGAAGATTCTAATTGATTCCCATTTGGATCCTTTACATATTTTGTCAAATTATTCCAAAAATTCCAAATGGAATCCTGTATGCATTCCGTCAGGATTGTTGACTAGCGCTGCATCCCACTCTAATCCCTCCCACTGGGTGTTCTATGATTAGTTTATTCGAATGTTGCCGTGGTTACCCGCTAGAGCTTCATTGAAGTGTAAAGAATTGTCAGGGAAACCCAAGATCTGAACTCACCACCCACCACACATTCCAACGCTGTGCTACTTTTATGTGTGTGTTAGCGTTTGTGTGTGTGTCCAATTAAATTCCAGGCTAGACCCTCACTAACTGTGTGTGGACTGTCTGTGCTCGTTTCGTTTGACCTTGTTACATTGTTTCTTTCATACTTGTGAGCTCATTTGCATATTTCTGCATACTGTGCCATAGCCCGCCCGCTCTGCCTCCCAAGAAGCGACAGTCGGCCCCCTCCCCCACACGTGTTGCCGTGGTAGCGCCGATGAGTCGAGTCCCATGTGGTCTCAACCTGCCTCCTGGAGCTCTTAGACAGGTACAGCACCTGAGAATGACCCTTGACCTTTGCACCGTGCCTAATCCTGATTATTGATTATTTTTTAACCACAACAAGAAGTGTAGTGCTGATTTCTTAACTTGAAAGTGAAGTGTGTAATATTGAATGGTGTTTTGATCGGTGTTCTGATCATTAACTAAGGCTACATCCACACAAAGCCCGAGCTTTCCCTATCCGATCTTTTTTTTTTTCCTCGTCTCAAGAAATATCTGCGTACACAGGAAACCATGAAACACCCAAAGCTAAAAAAAATATATTTTTTTAATTTTTACTTTTAATTTATTTAATTTTAGATTTTTTATTTTCATTTACATTAATTCTATTTTACCATTTGCACTATTGATATTTAGTTTGATTTGCACTGCTTTAGTAATACAAATGTACAGTTTTTGTCATGCCAATAAAGCTAAAAACAAAGAGAGAGCATAAAACTTCATAAAGACATGCAAAATTCAAAACCGCGTATAATAATAAAATCGTATTCAAAACTTCATTCAAAATCACATATAATAGTTTTGCATGTCGTTGCAGTGTGCATTCAGAGAATTATTTTAAAACAATGGATGTGTCAAAACCTAGAGCGACGATGTTTTTGTCACATGATCTGTGTTTAAAGCAGCAGGAGTTTGACGTGGATCTCCTCCAGAGGCGTTTCTCCGGTGGGAGCCAGTCATACGGCGGGGATTCTCCTCGTCTTTCTCCCTGTAACAGTATGGGAAAACTCAGCAAGTCCGACGAGCAGCTCTCGTCACTGGAGCGAGACAGCGGCCAGTGCTCTCGCAACACTAGCTGTGAAACACTAGGTATGCAAACTCTATTACGAATAAAAGTTGAAGGTTTTTGAACACTTACCAGGATATGATCCTCTCTTTCTTTTTCTTTAGAGGGATACGATCCCGATTACGACTTCCTGCATCAGGATCTATCCGAATCCGAGCCTTTACCGTTTCCGACGGGCACTGGCAGCAGTCTGAGCCCTCTCCCAGAATGCCACGGGGAGTCTCAGTCGTTAAGCCCCGCCCAGGCCCCCGCCCACCCGCGTTTCAGCGCTCCCGTCACCAATCAGGCTTCCCTGGAGTACTGGACCCCGCCCCTCACACCTGGGCCGACCAATAGCGTGCTTCCCCCCGCCCTCCCGCAGAAGAAGCGGCGGTCGGTGCCGATCATATCGGCGTACCCTCTTTACGAGCGCCTCCCATCGCACTACGAGAACCTGTCAGAAGAGGAGCAGCTGCCGCCGCCGTTCCCGCTGCTGATGCCGGCCTCGCTGCTGCTGCAGGTCAACAGAGGAGACGACGATTTCTCATGCTGTACCGACACCGACAGCCCGCCGCCGCTGCCAGAGAAGAAGGGCAAGCAGAGTAAGAGAACAATTTTACATATATATATATTTTTTTAGTGGGTCTCTTGAAATACCATCCAGAAACATGTCTGGGTCATATTTTGTAAAACGAATCAATAAGAAATTATATTGTGTATAAGAAAATAAAGCCTATTTTTAGGGCCATTTAAAGGGATAGTTCACCCAAAAATGACAATTTTATGTTTATCTGCTTACCCCCAGGGATTTTTTTATTATATAATAAATAAAAATAAATTTTTGTTTTTTTAATTTTAAAATTTTTGCTTTATTTGCACTGACTTAGAAATAAAATGTACACTTTTTGTCATGCCAATAAAGCACATAAAACTGAAAAAATACCATTAAATAAATATTATATTTTGCATAAGAAAAATTAAGCCCATTTCAAGATTTTATGCATTGCCAGATCATTTTAATATTTTTAAATTAATTAGTCAGTTCTCAGTACCAAAACACTCTTTCTCATGTAATTACTGTAATGCAAGATGTTATTTCAGTTTAAGTTGATATGATTTTTCACTGTTATCTACAACAGGATCTGCATTTTCATAGGTCTAAATAAAAGAATACAGTAGTTTTTTTATTGTGAAATAGAAATCAAGAAAATGGCTCTATTTCATGTGTGTAACTCTTTTCTCTCTGTAGTCCTCCAGTACATGCAGTTTGTGGAGGATTACTCTGAACCGCAGCCGTCCGTCTTCTATCAGACGCCTCAGAACGAGAGTATTTACGAGCAGCGGAGAAACAAGCGCTTTCAGGAGGTTTACGGCTTCAACGATTCCTATTATTACATACTTTTTTTAAATTTTAATATATAAAAAATTGTAGTCAATAGTTTTCTTCTCTTCTGGTGCTCTTTTCTTCTCTTCTGTTAATTTCTTTTTTAAAGGCAACATGGAAATCCAAATTGACCCGATTTACTTTCTTACTAAATAAATTAAAGTTATTACATCCGTGAAAGATATAAATAATATTATTTAAACATAAAATACAAAGTAAATGTAAATACATAATTACATGATATATTGATAATGGTGTATATTCAAAAAAGAATGTAAAAGCATTACATTTCATGTTGCCTTTAAATCATTTTCTACTTTTTGATATAACTCACTTTTTTTTTTAACCTCATTTCATTTTTTTTGTTCTTTTCTCTGTCTCTCTTCTTCCTGTCCCATGTTTCTCTCTCTTGCGCTCTAGGCCTCCTACACTTCTTCTCCTCCTTCATCCTCCTCCTCTTCCTCTTTTTCAATTCTCCCTCCTCCTGCTGGGCTTGCAGAGGAGGCGGAGCCTGCTCTTGGTCTCAGCCTATCAGTGTCTAACTCCTTCCTCAGTGGCCACGCCTCTTTGACCACACCTGTGGTGAGTGTCAGCAGTCAGGAATGTAACATGCATGTGAACAATTACAAAAGATTTTATCTTCTCTCTTCAGATATTTAAAAAAAATTATAATAATCAGTCCAATTTTTTAAATGTAATCCAAATTTTAACATTTTTAACAATTAATTAAAGTGTCATTCTTGAGCAGAATACATTTCTGTGCTATTAAATTCATTCTTATAAAGAATCACAAGTAATTTACATGTAATTTCATGTTTTATGAACTATGTGTATTATGTGTAATGTAGGTTTGCTTATATATCATCTGTTTTCAGTGTGTTCTGGTCATTTTGTGTGTGGTTTGGACTCTTCATATGGTTTTGTCATTATTTTTCACACGTCTCTCTGGGGTGTTTATTAAACCACTGTTCAGATGTGACTTATGGAGTTTGTGAGTCCACTTTGCCCTTTTGGGTTTTTTTTTTTTTTTTTTTGCCGGGAGCTGAATTAAAGTTTAAGTCTAAAAGCTTATCTAGTCTTCATTTATCTGTTTATCTGGGTTTAAGGTTTAAGTCCAGAGCTTATCAAAATGCTGTTTAATCTTCATGTAGCATTAAACCTAAGTTTTGGGTCTGTGCTCATGGATGCCCCGCATATATGATCAGACGCCTCAGAACGAGAGTATTTACGAGCAGCGGAGAAACAAGCGCTTTCAGGAGGTTTACGGCTTCAACGATTCCTACAGCAGCTCGGACTCTGTCCACGAACCCATCCCTCCGCCAGCGCTGCCTCCCAAACAGAGACAGCTGGTGAGTTCTGAGCATGAGTGTGAGTGCCTGAGGGCGCGGAGCATGCAGCAGGTCAGAGGCTAAGCTCCTGAAGGTCAGAGGTCAAACTGAGCTTCTTTAGATTAGGCAACACGTGACTGTTTTGGTGGCCATGTCAGGGTCACTGTAAAGTCAACTGGAAAATACGGATTAACTATGTGTTTTTTTTGCTTTTTGTGAAATAGATACAGATTAGATTGGGTTCCAAAGCCAGAACTCACATGCTGTGGGAAATTTGTGCCACAGCAGCATCTTTCTCTTATTTTCACATTGCCTCTTCATTTCTTTGCTGCTGCAAATTTATAAAAATCTATAAAAATAATTACATACATAAATTATATATATACACACTGTGTGTATATATATATATATATATATATATATATATATATATACCTTTCCTAAAAGAATGTTATATAAAAATGAAAGTCATATAATACGTTTTTTTTTGGACCGATTAAAGTTTAAGTCTAAAAGCTTATCTAGTCTTCATTTATCTGTTTATCTGGGTTTAAGGTTTAAGTCCAGAGCTTATCAAAATGCTGTTTAATCTTCATGTAGCATTAAACCTAAGTTTTGGGTCTGTGCTCATGGATGCCCCGCATATATGTTATTGTACTGACTAACTCTGGCCTCCAGTTGCATTTGATTTCACCAGTAACTTCCAGTGCTGCATTTGACACAATTTTTTTAGTTGTTTGTTTTTTGAAGATTTTGCTCATTGCATCAGAGGTGGTTTATGTAGTCAAAATTTAGATTTTTGGCATCAATTTGGGTTGTGTGCACGAGGTGAATTATTTAACAGTGTCTTGTTATCTCTAGAGTTTTTTTTATTTTTTTATTAGACTTGAGATCATTCAGAATGTGTCATTGTTTATATGAGAGATTTGATCAGAGATTTTCAGCAGTGCGTCTAAGCTCATCAGCTCAGAGTCTATTTATGCTGTATGAAGCTGTGATATTTTGTCTAGAATTTCAGATTCTACTGTTGATAGTATCACCTAGAAAAAAACACTAGGCATGACATGTAATGTTTCCAGGATTTAATAATTTTTCTGTCATCACTGAAAACAAATAAATAAATGCATAAATATAGTTTTATATAAAATGTATTTATTATTTATTATATAAACTTTTTATAGTTTTTATAAAAAGTATTTATTATATTTATTTTTGGTCTATGGCTTACTTGGCTTTTTAAAAACTGCTACACTGAAAATGGACTTCAGAGAGTCTTTTATTATTACTAGTGTTGTTATTGTTAGCTACAACTATAAAATAAATTGTTTTTGTTAATTGAAATAAATCTAAAATCAAATCAAATTTAAATGAAACTAATTTTATTTCAGTTAGTTGCCAAGGCAGTATTTTTTTTAATTTTCATTAAAGTGCTTACATTTAAAATAAATATAATTATTAAAGGCAGAGTAAGTGATTTTTCAAAAACACTTTAGAAAACTGATTCGGGCCGAATCGCAAAACAAACTTGTAGCCAATCAGCAATAAGGGGCGTGTCTACTCGTGATGTGGTTACATAATTATATTTATAAATAATTATAACTATTTAAAAAATGAATAAAAATTACAAAAGCACATAAAATAACTAAAACTTAAAATGAAAACTGAAAATATAAAAATAAAGGCTAACTCAAACACTATAATAGTATATAATAAACACTGGTTATTACTGATGGTTATCACGAGGTGCTATTTGGAGTTCTTTTCCCTGGTGATGAGTTTTAGGGACTAGATTGTCATGATAACAGAATCTGGGAATTGTCCCGGAATGTTCTGTGCTCTTGACCCCTGACCTTAGAGGTCAGAGCAGAAGCAATATGATGTTTATGTGAGCGTGTGTGTGTTTGCCTAAGGAAAGAGTTCAACATGTTGGTGAGTAAGTGACCTCTATCTGTGTGTGTGTGTGTGTATATGTGTGTGTAAGATTGTGAGAAACCATATGGAAGTTTTTTCTCTTTCTATCTCTTTTCCTCGCTCCCTCCTCTGAGTCTCTGTGGAATGCTTACATGCTGGAATGTACCAGACAGAATAGAATGGGGGATGCTCATCCCGATCTCTCTGGGAAACATGTTGGACCATGTTTGCTGTGTGTGTGTGTAATGGGATGATCTGGAATGTTGTTGGTGATCCGGGCGAGTCCCTGCAGGTGCTGTAATCCCTCTGAGCAACATCCGGAAGTTCAGCCAGGATTTGACTTGTCCAGTGTTGTGTTGTGTCGTCTGTTGGAGGTTTTCTCTTTATAGTTATAACTCACTGTCCTAGTATTTTACGCAAAATGGAGCATATTTCCCTCTCCGTTCTCCGATCTTTTTCCTCCTTTTCAGATTTCTTCCATATACTTCCTCTGATTCCATCTTTCCTCTCCCATTTCTTCTGTCTCGACCGATCACAGAGTTCCGATCTGGTTGGTTTGACCAATGCCGGCAGAGCTCTAGATGGTGGGGGTGTCTCTAACGGGTCCTTGACCAGCTCTCTGGACTCTCTGGCCGTCTGTCTTCCTTCCGAGTCTTCTCTTTCTGATTCACTTCTTACCTCTGCGGTAAACACACCCTCAAAAACTCACACACATGTTCAGCAGTTATATAAATATGGACTTATTGAATTTTAAATGAATCAAACCATAATCACTACATAACTTTATGTATTGCATTTCTAGAATTAAAAATAAAGCATGAATGACTTTTTCCCACGAAAGACGTCTTCAAAAGGAGTTGCAGTTGTCTGAAAAGCATAGCTACCTTAGACACACATGCATAATTGCCTTTAACTTTATCTCTAATTTTCCTGAAAATGCAATGTGGACTGTCAGATTATGTGCAGGTCCTTGTGAATGTGAATTTACATTGTGCAAAATAATGTCAACGAGCGCCATCTAGTGCTCAATAGACACTGCATGTAATTTCTGTGTCATATAATTTGTTTTCAGAATAAAGTCTTGAGTTTTCTGAATGAATAAAAGAGACATCTGTAATTTGATGGTAATTAAAATGGTATTTTGCACAGAATGCAACACAGAATTCACATTCTTCCTGTATGTCATGAGAAACGTTCACATGGTGTGTTTGATGGTGGATATTTGCTGGCTGTCTGACCGATCTGTGGCGGTTGTCCCTGTTGTTTTTGCTCTAGAGTGAAAGTGTGGATGAAGGCGGTGAGGGAGAGTATGTGAACCTGTACTCCTCCACACAGGCTAATGGAGAAAACACACACCGCACTGTAAGTATGCGTGTCATTGCGTTAAGCTGTGTGTGCATGTGTTTGGAGTGCAATTATACATTTGTCTGAATTCTTCAGGACCCCTCATCATGTGACGATGTGCTTCAGGACCACACCCCTCACATACCCACCTCCAATAGCAAGGAAGCCTTGTCTAAGGACAGGTATGAACTCCAGTCTTTGTACGTGTGTGTTTGCTGTCATATGGACAGGTTAGAGATATGTAAATACTTGTGATATGTTTTCTCTCGCTCACAGGCCGAAGAAACCCAGTCATGGTCAGATCGATGATGTTGATGAACTGTCCCTCATTGATCATAATGAGATTATGAGCCGCATCACATTCAAAGCAGAGGTAATAATACTGTTTAAACAGCTCAATCTTTATTAAACGGCTCAAACCAAAAGCCAGGATGAACACTGTCATGATAAACCTGGGAATATTAGCATTGATTTGATTGGTTATTTGTATTTATTTATTCATACTTTTGTTTATGCAATTTTGCATGAATTTATTTGTGCATTTATTTGTCTACTTTTGCCTGGATTTATGCATTTATTTATTTAAACATTTATTTATGCATTTGTGCATGGATTAATTTATCCATTTATGCATGCATTTATGCAGTTGTTTATGCATTTATTTATCCATTCATGCATGGATTTATTTGTGTATTTATGCATTTGTAATGGATTTTATTACTTTATTTTTTTTATTCATTTATCCATGTATGCATCATGTAAATATGGATATTTTTAAATATGTTATACCGTGCATGTATTTCAATATGTTCATATTTTAACATTTCCACTTCGGGAAAAGTTTTGAAAATTCTTAAAATCTTAAAAGTCATAGAAATGTAACAAAAAAAAATTTTATGCAAAGATATAAACAATTTCATCACGTAGAAATTGGTCTTATGCGAGGGCATACCACAAACAATTGATAATTCATGGAGATTCATTGGTTAAACAAAAATTGTTTAGAACTGAATTAGTACTTACTTTACAGATGACAAAACTCTAGAGGCACAAATAGTATGTAAATTGACAATCAAATTAGCATAATTATGTATGTGATGTACAGTCAGCCAATCATAACTGCAAAATAAAATCACTGTAGGATTAATTCCACATGTCATGTTCATTATTCTGCTTATTACATGGCTTATCAGATAAATCAATAGATTGAAAAAAAATATTAATTTGAGTTAAAAATATGCTGTGTTATTGGTAAAGAAAGAGGAATCACAGAGGAATTAAGCTAACAGAGTTCTGTTGGAAATCTGTTGCATGTGTGTATTTGATGTATTGTGTTTTTTGACAAGGTCAGAGCTTTTGTCTGTTTCCTCCAGTGTTTAGAGAGTAATTCTGTAGTGGTTGATGCAAGTCTAAAACACACACACACACACACACAGACGTCAGCTGGTGCAGTGCTGTGATGGGCAGCCGGACTTCAGTTGCCTGCAGTAATATTTCTCTCTCTCTGATAGAATGATGATGGTCCTGATGTGAGAGCCGGCTCTGGTGATATACTGTTAGTTCACGCTACAGAAACAGACCGCAAAGGTAATTCACATGCTTTCTTCATATGAAGCTCGATCAGTCAGTATGTTTTCTGTTATAATTTGCATTAGAGTGTCTGTAGGCTGATTGATTCCTGCAGTGTTTGTGTGATGGAGGTTTGCTGTATATCTTGAGTGCATGCATAGTAATCATATTTGTCTGTTTGTGTTGTAGATTTGGTGTTGTACTGCGAGGCTTTCCTCACCACCTACAGAACCTTCATAACGCCTGAAGACCTCATTAAAAAACTACACTACAGATATCCTTTCTACTGTGTGGTTTATTTTTATCTGTTAGTAGCAGTCAGTTTGCATGGTGTGTTTTTTCTTGACTGCGCTGCACATATACTCGGTTCTGTCACAGTCCAGACACCTTTAGGAAGCGTGTCAGTAAAAACACGTTCTTTGTGCTGGTGAGAGTCGTGGATGAACTCTGGTGAGTCAATGCATGTTGTTGTTGTTTTTAATGTAGCTACTACTAACAAAAGGTAGCTAACTTAAGTTGAAGCTGGAAAATAAGTTAAAGAAGAAAATGTTTTCAGTTTATTTTTGCAGTAAACGCAGTATTTTATCTGCCAGAAACACAATTAAGGACTTAAACATGAATAGCAACATGTCATAAACATGTACAAGTTCATGGTGATTGTTTTTTTTTTTTAAACGAATTAATCATTTATTCATAATCATTTAAAAATATATTCATATATTCAGCAAGATCACATTAAATTGATCAAAATTGACTGATGATAATAAGTTCATTCAAGAAATTTATTCAATGTACTAGATCAAATGATTGGATCAAATGATAAATTGATTAATTTAAATAATGTTCCTATTTGTTTTGGTTTGTTTGTGTGTGTATATATATATAATTAGGACTTTCAGTTTGAATAGCTATATTTTATGTAACATATTTAACAATTTGATGAATGTTTTTGAAAGTCTCTTCTGCTCACCAAGGCTGCATTTATTTATCAAAAATACAAAATAATATTACTAAATTTTAAATAATTGTTTTCTATTTAAATATATTCTTATTTCTGTGATGCAAAGCTGAATTTTGAGCAGCATTACTCCAGTCTTCAGTGTGACATGATGCTTCAGAAATCATTCTAATATGTTGATTTGCTGCTCAAGAAACATTTATTATTATTATCATGTTGAAACAGTTGTGCTGCAAAATATTTTTGTGGAAACTGTGAATAAAAAAGTTCAAAAGAACATTTACTTGAAGTAGAAATCTTTTGTAACATTATAAATGTCTTTTCTCTCACTTTTGATCAATTTAATGTGTCCTCGCTGAATAAAAATATGAATAATTAAATCTTACTGACCCCAATCGTTTGAACAGCAGTGTATGTGTGATTGATTGACCTCTTGGTGTTGTCTGTGTGTCAGTCTGGTGGAGTTGACCGAGGACATCCTGCGGCAGTTGATGGATCTGGTCTTCCGGCTGGTCTGTAATGGAGAGCTGAGTCTGGCGAGGGTCCTGCGAAAGAACGTCCTCGATAAAGTGGAACAGAAGAGGCTCCTGCGACACATGCACATGCTGAAACCTCTCGCCGCGCGGGGCGTCTCTGCCAGGTAAAGGTCAAAGTTCAGGGGTCATCGGGGCAGGTCTCATCTGTGCGGGTTTGTCTGTGTTTAATCGGTTCTTTCTCCACAGGCCTGGCACGCTGCATGATTTCCGCAGTCATGAGATCGCCGATCAGCTGACATTGCTGGATGCAGAACTGTTTTACAAGATTGAGGTAACACACACACACACAGACACTGTTGTAGCCATTTAAGAAAGTATTTTAATTTTATATTATTTATGTTTAAATATTATTTGTTTGTGTTTTGTTTAGTTCAATTTGCTAATTAAGAAAATTGTAAGCCAAGAATAAGCGTTTCATGGAATGAAGTGCGTTCAAAAACAAAGCCCGCTACCATGCTTCCGCAGCCAAACAAAGGCCGAAACAGACACTGTTTTACTTGATATAGTAATGGAAAAAAAGATTTTTGAGATTTGTGAGTGTAAAAAGTAATACCTGCTGTTCTCACTGTCATCTCTCACTGTCATCTCTGTCTTCAGATTCCTGAGGTGCTGCTTTGGGCGAAGGAACAGAATGAAGAGAAAAGTCCAAATCTGACCCAGTTTACAGAGAACTTTAACATAAAGAAAGAAAAAAAAAACATTAATATGGCCCTTTGAAGTTTTATTATTTATTTGTACTTTTTTCCCCCAGAAATTCTGTGTTGGCTGTTGTAATGTTTCTGGATTTAAAATTTAATGAAACTGTATTATCAAAATGGTGGTATTCAAATTAATGCGTCAAACATTAAATTAATTCATATTTTTAAAATGTAATCAAATTTAAATTTAACAATTCCTTTTATTTTTGTCAGATAAGTGATGCAAAACAGAGGTTTGTTATTATTATTGTTATACAATTATACAATATTCCTTAAAAAATATTAATATTATTACTATGAAAAGTATGTTCTACTGCGATATATTTGTCACAATTTCTTCAAGTTAAGCTTAAAGGGGTCATATGATGCGATTTCAAGTTTTCCTTTCTCTTTGGAGTGTTACAAGCTCTTGGTGCATAAAGAAGATCTGTAAAGTTGCAAAGACTAAAGTCTCAAATCCAAAGAGATATTCTTTATAAAAGTTAAGAGTCAGCCACACCTACCTAAAATGGCTTGTTCTAACACGCCCCGGTGGAGTTGACCGAGGACATCCTGCGGCAGTTGATGGATCTGGTCTTCCGGCTGGTCTGTAATGGAGAGCTGAGTCTGGCGAGGGTCCTGCGAAAGAACGTCCTCGATAAAGTGGAACAGAAGAGGCTCCTGCGACACATGCACATGCTGAAACCTCTCGCCGCGCGGGGCGTCTCTGCCAGGTAAAGGTCAAAGTTCAGGGGTCATCGGGGCAGGTCTCATCTGTGCGGGTTTGTCTGTGTTTAATCGGTTCTTTCTCCACAGGCCTGGCACGCTGCATGATTTCCGCAGTCATGAGATCGCCGATCAGCTGACATTGCTGGATGCAGAACTGTTTTACAAGATTGAGGTAACACACACACACACAGACACTGTTGTAGCCATTTAAGAAAGTATTTTTATTTTATATTATTTATGTTTAAATATTATTTGTTTGTGTTTTGTTTAGTTCAATTTGCTAATTAAGAAAATTGTAAACGTTATAAGGGCGTGGTAAATTGGACGGCAGTACGCCGGAAGAAGGGAAGTGGGTCAGACATAATTTTTTGACCACTTCGTACGTTTTTGTTTGTAGAATCACTTTTTTCGAACGAGTTTCGTTTGGTATAATTTGTATCTTAATTTTAATATGTTTTTTGTTGGTCAATTATTTACCAGAATAAATGGGGCCAAGAATAAGCGTTTCATGGAATGAAGTGCGTTCAAAAACAAAGCCCGCTACCATGCTTCCGCAGCCAAACAAAGGCCGAAACAGACACTGTTTTACTTGATATAGTAATGGAAAAAAAGATTTTTGAGATTTGTGAGTGTAAAAAGTAATACCTGCTGTTCTCACTGTCATCTCTCACTGTCATCTCTGTCTTCAGATTCCTGAGGTGCTGCTTTGGGCGAAGGAACAGAATGAAGAGAAAAGTCCAAATCTGACCCAGTTTACAGAGCACTTTAACAACATGAGCTACTGGTACATATTTACTGATACCTGCTATTCCTTCAAAATGACGCATGCTTTCTATATATGCATATTGCACACAAAAATATCTTAAAACAGCATGCTTGTGTGTGATTGGCTAGATTTACGCTCAATTTGCCAGCAAACACAAGTTGTGTGCAAGTACCCAGGCTGATATAAGGATTACTTCTGAGGAAGAACTGGGGTCGGGAATTGTGTAAATGAATTTTGAAGTTACAATTTTTGTTGTAATTTCTCTTAAACATAATATAGACGTAATAGTATTTTTTTCCCAAATTCGATTTTTCCTGCTTTAATTTTTCTGGATTCCATTTGAATAGTTAAATAATATTAATCAAAAAGCATTATTAAGTAATTGAAATCATGAGACTTATACAATTTAAAAGCAATTTATTCAAGTTTTAAATTTTTTATTAAAAATTACATTTTTTGAGCCCTATAAAAAATCTTTTATTTTTCCCAAATTTTGTCTTTTCCGTTGAATTCTTTTTTGATTAATTTATAATGGGTTAATGGTTTAATTAAATGTTAATAATAAAAAAACATGTCTAATCAGTTGAATTCATAAAACAATTTAAT
>NW_015551044.1:403944-420218 GCF_001515605.1 Sinocyclocheilus anshuiensis
TAAGTTGTATTTACAACACTGTTCCAGAACACTTCAACCCAAATATTCAGATGTGTCCAGCGCATTTTATGGAGGAGAAGGACTGTTTCCTGGGAGAGTAGCCTACAATGCCGGTGTCTGTTTCTATAAAGTTGGGCAATTCCAACTTTACAAGGACAGTCTGGCACTTCTGACTCACAGCCTGTAAGGACATTTTTATATTTAAAGAATTTGCCACTGACGATTCAAACGCGAGTTTTGAGTTGACAGGCTGCCATCAAGAATTTTGAGTTTCTGTGTGTATATGATATGACAATAGTTTTTTATCAAGCTGTAACCCTATATTCCACCCTCATGCCCTACTACATATTCCCCATACTCGCTCAATATGTCGTCCATGTGTGTGTACTGAAATGTGATTCCTCCTGTCCACTAGGGTGCGCTCTATCATCATCCAGCAGGAGAAAGCTCAGGACAGAGAGAAACTGCTGCTCAAATTCATCAAAATCATGAAGGTAACTCGAGTAACACACACACATGTGAACATTACCATGCCAAAATCTTGATCATCCACAATCAATTACTCTAAACTGCTTTAGGCTCTATTTGTGGCTGTGGGGTGATTCTGAATGCATCACTCTCTGTGTTTTCTGAGTGA
Source organism: Sinocyclocheilus anshuiensis (assembly GCF_001515605.1). Taxonomy (NCBI): domain Eukaryota; kingdom Metazoa; phylum Chordata; class Actinopteri; order Cypriniformes; family Cyprinidae; genus Sinocyclocheilus; species Sinocyclocheilus anshuiensis. Next base: position 404,582 of record NW_015551044.1, read on the forward strand.
TTTAATGGTTTTGTCTCACTCGTAGCACTTGCGGAAACTGAATAACTTCAACTCTTATTTGGCGATTCTCTCGGCGCTGGACTCTGCACCAATCAGACGACTGGAATGGCAGAAACAGACGTCTGAGGTCAGTCACACCAGTCTGACTTCCTTCTCACTGCCAAACCTAACACAACTGAAGAAAATCATCCAATAGTAGCCAATCATATGAAATACAAAAAGACTGTCTTTCATCTTTCTCTGTGTTTCCAGGGTTTGGAGGAGTACTGCACCTTGATTGACAGTTCATCGTCCTTCCGAGCGTACAGAGCGGCGCTAGCAGAAGTGGAGCCGCCATGCATACCATACCTGTGAGTTTATGTGTAAAACAAAACTAAACTCTACTAAAATAAAAAACAGGAGTCAGAAAATGAACTGAAATTAAGTAATGAATCGGCAAATAAAGCATTTTGTGCTCATTAAAGACGGCTTGTCTAGTGCCAAGGACTGTCTAGTGAAATCTGCCCGTTTCGCAGCTTTTGATAGTCAGAGAAGCACAAATTCCTTGGTTTGACTAATTTTGTGAGGTTCATGACATTGAATTTTGACCTGCATAAAAATATGTGCCCGAGTGTTATTTTAGTATTACTTATGTATTATTATAGTATTTATTATGATTTTAAATTAGCTTTTAATTATTATATTTTCATTTTAAATTTTAGTAAATTTGTTTTGTGCTTTTGTCATTTTTATTATTTTTAATTTTTAATTTTTATTTAGCTTTGTTTGTTTCAGTCATTTTATTCATTTTATTTCTACAACAAACTGTTTTTAAGCACCAGTGTTGTTTTAGTATTATTTATGTATTTATTAATATTTTAAATGACCTTTTAATTTCATATTTTCAGTTTTCGTTTTAATTTTAGATTAAAGTTTAGTCATTTTGTTTTGTGCTTTTGTCCTTTTTTATTAGGTTTTTAAGCTTTATTTTTATTTCAGTCATTTTTAGTCATTTTATTTCTTCAAGAAACTTATTTTAGTTAGTTGCCAAGGCAATGTTTCTCATTTTCATTTAAGTTAAAGTTTTTCATCTTATTTTTCCACTTTTTCATTTTATTTTATTTACTGAAACTGATTTTTAATAGATTTTGTTGCCAATAACAAATACTGACATGCCCATCTGATGTTTTCTACACGTCTGCTGAATTTCAACAAAAAATTACTTTATTAAATAAAACTAAACAGTAACTCATTTCACTGCTGAAAACAACTCAACTAAAATATAGCTAATTAAAAATTTATCAATAAAAATAAACATTCAAAACTGCATTAATCTGATGTGAATTATATATACATGCCAGTTATTGAAGATTGTTTAATGTTCCATGTTTTAGTTTTGCTAATAATGTTGTTTTGTTGACAGGGGTTTGATCCTACAGGACTTGACTTTCGTTCACCTCGGAAACCCGGATTTTATTGACGGTAAAGTGAATTTCTCCAAGCGCTGGCAGCAGTTCAACATTCTGGACAGCATGAGACGCTTCCAGCAAGTGTGAGTAATCTGCTGGTCTGAAACCCAGCGTTTGACGAACATGAGATTAGATTATATGCGATTCAAGCTGCAGTCCAAAACTCTGCCGTAGACTTTGCTCTAACAGACTTGTAGAATGAAGCAACGAGGCATGAAAGACCGTGGTCAAATTAAACATCATTTAATTAATTAGTTAATCATAATTATTGCATAAAAGTCATAATTTTGAGATACTGAACCCAAAAATAATTAACATGAGTTAAAAAGTTGAAGTGATGACAAAAAAAAAAACAATTATGACAGTCATAATTATGACAGAAAATGCACAATTGTCACATAAAAAGTAAAAAAAAAACAGTTATAAGTCAAGTTATAAGTCATTATGAGATAAAAAGTCAAAATTGACAAACAATAATGGCAGTCATATTTATTATGACAGTCATAATTATGACACAATTATGACCGCCATGATTATGACAAAAAGTAATAATTGACATGAAAATAACATAAGTCAAAGTTATGAGATACAAGAGTCAAGAGATAAAAAGACAAAAGACATTGACAAAAACAATTATGAAAAAGTTATAATTATCACATAAAATGCACAATTTTGACATAAAACCTCAAAATTATCATTAAAAGTCATTATGACATATGTCGAAATTGAGATACTGAGTGATTATGAGATTAAATGATGAAATTGACAAAAAACATAATTATGACCAAGTCAGTAATTTTCCACCAAGTCAAAATTGACATAAGAAGGCATAATTATGACATAGAAATTCAAAATTGAGATACTGAGTCACTACGAAATAAAGAATCAGAATTATGAACGATTATGGCCAGAAAAAACAAACTATTCGAAAAGTCGAAATAAGATAAACATGTATAACTATGATTTACGAAAACATTATTTTTTTCCCCCATATATTTTAGAGCTGGAACTATGTGTTTTTTTAAAGTATACGATTTTTATTTATGCACATTATTATGAATTAGTTTATTATAAAATTGATTATTGATTAATATTTAATGTTGTATACATTTGTGATCCTGGACCACAAAACCAATCATAAGTGTCAATTTTTCGAAATTGATATTTATAAATCATATGAAAGCTGAATAAATAAGCTTTCTATTGAAATATGGTTTGTTGGGATAGGACAATATTTGACTGAGATACAACTATTTGAAAATCTGGAATCTGAGGGTGCAAAAAAAATCTAAATATTGAGAAAATCACCTTTAAAGTTGTCCAAATTAAGTCTTTAGCAATGCATATTACTGATCAAAAATTAAGTTTTAATATATTTACGGTAGGAAATTTACAAAATATCTTCATGGAACATGATCTTTACTTAATATCCTAATGATTTTTGGCATAAAAGAAAAATCGATAATTTTGACCCATACAATGTATTTTTGGCTAATGCTACAAATATACCTGTGCTACTTATGACTGGTTTTGTGGTCCAGGGTCACATTTCATATATCAGTTGCAGATTTCACTAGTAACTGATTTAAAAAATTGGTTCCATTATTAATTTTTATCTTTAATCGTCTTTGTAGACACTACGAACTGAAACGGAATGAAGACATCGTCTCATTCTTCAACGACTTTAGCGATCACCTGGCAGAGGAGGCATTATGGGAGCTCTCGCTCAAGATCAAACCACGAAACATCTCGCGGCGCAGGACGGAGCGCGAGGAGAAGACCTAGAACCTGAAATCTAGAACCTCAGAGACAATTTACGGTGAGACCTGAACCTCCTGCAGAACCTTGGGAACCCACGCTAGAGTTCTTAATCCGGTTCTGGAGCTGAATCAACACACGCAAGCTCCTATTTGCACCAATAAACTGAGACATTGGCAGTATTTTTCCCTGACTGTTGACTTTAAAAACTCACGAGGGGAATCCCAATTCAGTATAGATATACAGATATGCACTCGCGCGCGCACAGAGGGCTCGAGAGGACCCCAACGCTGTGATATAAAGCTAAATCCTCACAACTTTCCATGTTTGCGTGTGTTGATGTGTGGCTGTACAGAAAGACACGCTCTAAGAGGGCTTGGATCATTTGATATTAATACACTGTGCCTGATGGAGTGAGTTCGTGTTTGTTTGTCCCGCTCGGACGTACCGTGTGACCTTCCAAAGGTCTGATTCAACCTATGATTCGCCCATTTGGAAATGGGTCGATTGGGAAACGGGCAGACATGTGTGCAATCTTATAAGCGTTTTATAAGGAATATTCACTGATCTGTTGAAATTAATATGTTTTGACAGACGCGGTGAGTAATGGAATATATGGAATATATTAATTTGAAAATTAAAGAATGAACTGGACATTTGGACTAATTTTTCACATCATCTTGCTATATTGTTTTGTGTGTGATCATGTGCACCCCTCATTATAACTGTTTACCCCGTCACATGGCTGACAGCCCCTCGATTTTCCAAATAAATCAAGAACGTGCTTTTTTACCTTAAAATAAAGAAAATTTTAAATTGTGACATTATTTTCATGACTTTTTCTTTTCATGCACATTTCTTTCTCTTCCCAATTCTCAGTAGCTTGCAAAATGCAAAAAATAATTATTACATTAAAAAATACATGAATATAAAAATATAAATGTTCATTTAAAATCAATTTAATTAGTAAAATCAATACTTATTAAAAAGTAAAGTGCATTTGTAAGGTACAAATATAATGGTAGTATTTGTTGTACTGTGAATTAAATTGATCTTAATTTGAAGCAGAAAAATGGGTCACATTCATAAAATGAAAACATAAATTTAAAAAAATTTACATTTTTCATAAAGCCTTTATGCAATTTTTTCACAAGTTTACATGAAAATGGTTTATGAAAGATTCAAACAGAAAATCATTAAATTATTCAATGCATAAAAAAGCTTTACAAATCACAACGAAAATTGTTCATGCTTTATGAATAAGGCTGGAGCTATATATATATATATATATATAATCTTGAGCTTAATTGTTATGAATAAAGTGTCATAATGCAAAAAAACATTTAAAAAATAAACTTAATGGCTTTTTTTCTTCATCCAAATCTAATTTATATTTTTTGTAGCTTTTGTTTATTGCAAAAAATGACCTTAACATTTACCGAAGCAGACTGTGATATCACAGAGAGGGGCGGGGCTCAGTTTGACCGTGCGTGTGGATGTTTTTTTGTTTTTTGGGATGTGTATGATATGTTCTGTATAAATGTACATGTACAGTTGTGATGTATAATCTCCCATCATGTAGAGAGGGCAGAGGAAATATATTTTCAAACCAAACGAGTCATGCACTAAAATAACACGAGGACTGAATATGCTGTAATCTCTGGGCATCAGAGTGTGTGTGTGTGTGTGTGTGTGAGAATGTGGTTTTTCTACAGAACGTCGTTATTCACATATGGGAGAAGGGATGCTGAAGCTGCTTTCTTCAGTGTGTGTGTGTGTGTGTGTGTGTGTGTGTGTGTGTGTGGGGACTTAAACCTGAATACACACAGACTCAGGGGGACTCGTGTCACGGTGGGGACCTAAATTGAGGTCCCCACGGGTAAATAAGCTAATAAATCACACAGAATGAAGTTTTTTGAAAATCTAAAAATGCAGAAAGTTTCCTGTAAGGGGTAGGTCTGTGATGTTTACCGACTTCTGGGATTTTTTTCCCTGTTATACCTATAACATCCTGTATATTCAACCACCAATAAAACTGCTCTTTGTATTGTATGTGTATTTTTCCAACTCTACATTTAGCACGTTTACACCTACAAAAAGTGCCATACTAGTACCATTACTAAAGAAATTATTACTTTTATTCAGCAGTGCATTAAATTGTTCAAAGATGACAGTAAAGGCATTTATAATGTTACAAAAGAATTCCATTTCAAATAAATGCTGTTCTTTTGAACTTTCTATTCATCAAAAAAATGCATAACGGTTTCCACTAAAATATTCGATAGCACAGCTGTTTTCAATATTGATAATAATCAGAAATGTTTCTTGAGCAGCAAATCAGCATATTAGAATGATTTCTGAAGGATCATGTGATACAAGACTGGAGTAATGATGCTGAAAATTCAGCTTTGATCACCACAATCAGTTACATTTTAGCATATTCACATAGAAAATGGTTATTTTAAGTTGTAATAACATTTCACAATATTACTTTTTACTGTATTTTTTGGTCAAATAAATGCAGCTTTGGTGAGCAGAAGAGACAAACATTTTTGTAAAACATTGAAAAATCTTACTGACCCAAAACTATCCAACAATAGTGTATCTTGGAGTATTATGTAAATATCATGATCAATGAATAGGGTAATCAATCTTTATCAAGTTACTATCATGGTACTATCACGTTATAGTAATACCATGATTTTCTTTGTGGATAGTATTTTTTTCTTTTTGGAAATTCAGAATCAGTACTATGGTACAATACTACCACATACCTTGAACTAATAGCATGTTTCTCGGACATACACAATGGTATTTATGTGTAAATAGTCATTTAAGTACCATGGTATTTCCATTAGTGGTGTAACGGTACACGTATCGTGTACCGAACTCCCGAGCACCCCCTTTGCGGCCATTATGCACCCTCAATATGCACTTCTGCCGAGCACTTCTGTTTTAATGTCATAAATGTCTTTTTTTATTGTTGTTAGCATAACTGTTGCAAATAAACATACATTTTATATTTTAAAAAGTTTTTAAAAATGCTATATAATATATAAAAAATATTATATATAAAACTTTTTAAAATATAAAATTGATATTTTTTTTATGCCGGTGTCCATCAGCGAATCTGCTGACGGACACCGCTGCGTTGTCACAGGAACATGCCAGCTGAAGATAATGAGGAAATTACATCGTTCCCTTTGCCAAGTGCATTCCAAACTACTACATAATGGCACGCACGTGCCCTGCTCACTCCAAAGGGATAGGAATGATCACTTCCATTTGGAATTTGCCCCGTGAACCGTTCGGTACACCATACGCGCACCGCTACACCCCTAATTTCCATCTATTACTATGCTACATCATCACCTTCATTTGTATAGTGCTTTTCATAGTACTATGAAAAACAGTGTACAAATAAATGAAATGAATTTTCATTATTTCGTCTATCTGACACTATTTCTTTTATGAAACACAATGTAAAATGTACAAAAAAGAATTAGACGTTTAGTAACATAAGCATGTTCTCTTTAATGTTTAAAAAAGGTTTGTACAAGAAAAATGCAAAATCTGATTACAAATAAAGAACCATTTTAAAATATTCACATTTAGCAACAAATTACAGAGTGAGGTGAACAACATAAATTATACAGAACATTAAAAATAAAGTGATAGTGAGATTAATATTTTAAATCACTGTAATTCACAAGAAGTATTTTACTTCATTCATTTCCTGTCTTATCCTGACCAAACAGGAGTTTATGATCTAGACAAGGCAGTGTGTTAAAAAGCCATTATACTTGATGACACGCAACTTTTCACTTCACAAGATATTAACTGATGGACTGGAGTGGTGTGGATTACTTGAGGATTATTGTGATGTTTTTATCAGCTGTTTGGACTCTCATTCTGACGGCACCCATTCACTGCAGAGCATCCATTGGTGAGCAAGTGATGCAATGCTACATTTTTTTTCAAATCTTTTCCCATGAAGAAACTCATCTACATCTTGGATGGCCTGAGAGTGTGATCATTTTCATCAAATTCTAATTTTTGGAAAAAATATTCCTTTTAATTCTATGAAAAGAGAGCCTGACAGAGATGTGTGTGTTGGAAGCATGCAGAAAATTCAAGCTTTCGGGTTTTTTGATCGTATGACTCTCTTCTGTGTGTGTTAATGTGGTCGTGTGCTGGGCTCCAGTAGGGGGCGTTTCACCGGCATGCTCCCGCCTCCGCTAGATTTCTCGCTGTGTTCGGCCACGCCCCTCTTTAGACTCCGCCCGTGGGCGTGTCCATTGACAGAACCCCTCTGCCATTTGCAGATGTCACCATTGAGGATGTCCTGAATATGCTGCACAATCAGGTTTATTGCCACTAAAGAAGATTCAAAAGACAAAAGAGAAGCAACAGTTTAGAAAACCAAGGTTTATTTTTGAACATTTATTGCCTTTTGACTCATATTTACCCATGTTATCAACTCCACGAGGTATTATGACATCTGCATATTTCTTGGTCTGAGGTTGGAGAGAGATTTCAGATGTCATGAATGCATCATATAACTATAACACAACTATCCAATGTCAGTTCAGCTTTTGTTATGTGTGTTTTCTCACCGGAAGGCAGAACTCTTCAAAGGCTGGTTTAACAAACGTGGTGTACTGCGTGAGAATCTGTTCCAGATCTCGACCTCTTCTCATGTCGCGCAGAACTAAACGCACAAAAAACATGCTGTTATACAGGCAACATACAGCTAGGGTGATTAATATTTTATATTTCCATCAAATTAAAATTAAAGATATGAAATTTTGACTGAAAACTAAATTAAATAAATATACAAGTTTGGGGTCAGTAAGATTAGTAGATTTTTTTTATTATTAATATTTTTATTTAGCAAGGAAACATTAAATTGATCAAAACTGTCAGTAAAGACATGTTGCAAAAGACTAAGTAATTTAAACTTTATTTTAAATAAATGCTGTTCTTTTGAACTTTCTATTCATCAAAGAATCCTAAAAAAGTGTCAGTTTCCAAGCACACAAAAAAACTGGTCTCAATAGTAAAAATGCATTTTAATAATAAAAGGTGCTATAAAAAATATTATTATATAAAATACATAAAAAGGTTCTCTCTACTGCACAGAAATGACTTGGTATGATCCGTTTGATTTACCGATAATTTGTGCATTACCTCTGCGAGACAGGCGTACGTCTGAGTCTGTGTCCACAAACAGCTTCATGTGGAACATGTCTCTGACTTCCTGTGTGTAGAACACCAGAATCCCCTCAAACAGCACCACATCAGCAGGATACACACATATCTTCTCTGGCAGCCTACACACACAGTCGACAGTCAGACAAACACACGCTATCAAAGTACACATAAAGAGAAAGTGTGTCAGTGCTCAACGTAACATTATGAGGGAAAAGCGTGTCTTATTGCCTGGAATGGGTGACGAAGTCATACGTGGGAACCTCCACCACCTTTCCTTCTATGATGTCCTTCAGCGTCTGACACATTAACTCCGTATCAAACGCATCTGAGAGAGAGAAAACTTAATAGTGCATTAACCCTCTAAGCGCCAAAGTCGCAAAATTGCGACAAGACGTCGTACTTAATAAAATAGACTGTAGTTCCTAATATGGTGTAATATCCTTTGGATCCAGCGCCCCAAAGAGGTGGGAGTGGCTGTGGTAGACGTGGTCGTGCTGTGCGTGGGAGAGCCGGGAGACGTGGTAGAGGCAGCAGGGGTGATCTGGATCTAAATAGGGCTGGAAATAGCGATGACAGTGGTGGCTGGGCTTATTTGAGAAATTAAGAAGTGTATCAGGACTGGATCAAACGCTTTGATGAGCCTGTTGGTAATTTAGTACTTTCTCCTGTTTTATTGTTGGTTTCCTCTTTTCTGATCATTTGGAATGAGGATAAAAAGACAAAAAAAAAACATGCAAATAAGTTCAAACATCAATTCAATATCTACTATTTCCTGAATATTATGAAATTCAAGATGGCCGCCTCTGGTGACGTCATAATATGCAAATTAGACGAGTATATTTACACCCCACGTGAACTTTCGGTCATGCCCAACATTTTTCTAATTTACAGTAGATCTCTATCTTTAAGCCCTTTCAAGCCACAAGCTTTTGAAATCTTGATGTCAAAATCCAGCATTTCCCCCCAAAATCCCTGGCGCCTAAAGGGTTAAAAACGACATTTAATGACCCTCATGTCGTTCCGCATCTGTTTCCCTGAACTTTTCTTGCAATGGCTTTGTGTTTTAAGGACATAAATATCAAATCACAGCATCTTTACACACGGTTGAATTATTCCTTATTGTTTTTTACCTGGATGGTCAAAGTTGTACTGGCCTTTCAAAGCTTTGGCCTTCTGTTCTGGAGTGAGAACCCGGTAGAAACTGTCCTGGCTGACGATAGTGACCTTCCTCTGGTGATGATCCACCTTATTCTGACCCAAAAGCTCCATGATTTTTGCACACACTGTGGACTGACAGGAGAAAAACAGCCGTTACTGTCCTGGACTGACAATCTAGTAGTGTCTATTTGCAATTGCATCAGCCTGAATATCATTCCAGATGCTGATACAAGAGGACACTATATGTTAATACAAGGGCCTGTTGCTATTGCTACAGGTTATCTGTGAAAAATTACTACATTTCCCTGTCTGTAATTACATTTTGCATGCTGTTCTTGCATGCATTTCACTGAAATGCAAACATGCACTATATATTTAAGGCACAAAAGAGGTTGACTGTGACTTGGCTAAAAGAAAACAGTTGGTTTGCATGCATCAAAACGCCTATAACAGCAATATGCATCAGTTTCCATCATGCATGTAGTGTTTCGTACCTTTCCGCCGGCCGTTCCTCCGCTCACCCCGATCAGGAAAGGACTGTGCCGCGGCCGCTCAGTTTCACACAGCAGTCCGGCTGAATTCATGCTGGTACAGTAACAAAAACGGCGTTTTCTTCAAGTATGGAGTCCGGGTGAATGCATAAACTCGTTCTTTAGATGATCGGTCACCAGTTGGAGGCTGTCAGGGCGGCGTATGATCGATTACAGCCTAGTTTCACTATCAGCCACGGCCGATAAGTAGTACTATAGTTAGTAAATGTTTAACATTTCTGTTCCTCCAGGGGGCGCTAGGTGACTCAGAAGGGCGAGTCCCCATTGAGGATCATTCAAATGTCATGACGTGTTTTGTCTTACTGGAGACATTTGTAGATTAGAAAGTATCATCTTTTAAATCTACAAATGTCCGCGATTGATTCCTGACATGTGAGTGGAAACCGCTTCAGAAGAATGCGGTTTTAAAGCAGCCGAGGTAGTAACTGCTAACGATTGTGATTGGTCCGTTTGGTGCAGCGCTGAGAAAAGTAACAGGTGTCATGTGACTGTCTATGCGATGTTTCTTCAGCAGTCTAGATAATAATTTACAATTGAGAAATGATACTGATAAACTTTCATTTATGTTGAACTGAGAATAGATTGTATAGAACTGAAGTAGGAAAAATATTTTTTATCCCGATCGCTAAGCCCCGCCCATCCTGTGCATGTTTGTTGATGCCATTCTACCTGTTTTCGCTTCTGAACGTGACTGCGTCACAGCATGCTACGCAAAGTCCACGAAACGTGTAATCAAATAGTGTAATCAAACCATCTTCAAACATTTTGTATTTCTGCTTTTTTGATTCATTTTAAGTTCTTTTTTTTAAATGAACAAACATTTCCCTTTAATTGAAAGGGAAAAAAATAACTTTTTTTTTTAAATAAAATATATTTAAAACATAAATATATTAATATATACATATGTAACTCGTAAACAAACGCGAAAAGGTGTTGCAATAACAGTATTGATTTAGTTGTATTCATGTTTACCAGTCGAAGGTCGCTGATAAAGTGTGACGAGTTTGAAAATATCATTCAAGTGAAAATGTTGCAGTGACCACAAGGGGGGACCAAACACTTAAAAACAACTTCTCCAAAGTGATTAGATGGTTGTTTTAATGCTTTATTAAGAAAAATATAACAATAATAAATGTCCAGTGATGCAATTGACAAATGTCAATCATGTTTTGTCTGAATCATCGCTCAGATGTGTTGGTTTCGGATCATCTGGATTATTTCTTGACGCCTCCTTTATTGATTCCCCTGCAAAAATTTCCAGGGCCTCGTCCCCTTGAACTCTTCGGACTGATTCTCCTTTAGCAGCCAAGATTTCCTCTATGTTTCTATGGCAACACAGAACATACAGCAAGTCAAAGTTTTTGTCATAATGCTTTGGGTTTTCCAACTCGGGGCCCAGGGGATTAAGTTAGATTAAAATATATTTCCTCTATGTTTCTATGGCAACACAGAACATACAGCAAGTCAAAGTTTTTGTCATAATGCTTCGGGTTTTCCAACTCGGGGCCCAGGGGATTAAGTTAGATTAAAATAAATAATAAAAATTAGTTTAAAATAAATAATAAATCTAGCAGTACAGTACTATAGTTAGTAGAAATAATACTGTAATGTAATGAAACGAAAACATTTCAAACAATATTTTGCACATGTATAATTAATTTTAAATAAAAATACATTTTAAATGGGGGTTTTCGACGTGTGTGTAGACTGTACGATGCATGCGCTAGCATGATAAATCACACTTTAGCAGTTGTAGTTTTTGTGTGTGCTGAAAAAAAGTGGAAGCGGTGAAAGAGGAAGGGATAAGAGCTTGAGGCAAGCAGTTTTATGTTGAAGCGCCATGTCGCATTTTTATTGGGTGGTCAGTAAACCTGGATCGTAGCAGCAAACACACTGTGCGATGATCATGCTGAATCGTAGGCTATCTTTGACCGTTGACCTTCGTGACAACAACAGTCGTCTTTGAACCTCACTCACTGTATGACATAAGAGCACCTATTAGGAGCCACAATTGTTTCCCGATGTCAATCTTTCGTCTGGGACAGCCGAAAATCATGCAGTGTGTTTAGGGCTTCAAACATACACACCTTTTCCCCTCCAGGTCAGAGAACCACTTCAGATTATCAGCGATCACGTGGTGGTTTTTACAGCCAGGGCAAGTTACAATGACAACACCCTTGTGATAGGCTATCTTGGATATTTTCTTCATAGAGCGGGTGGAGCACACCTAGAGACAAAATATAAAATTAAATGACTGAACATTACCTAAGTAGTCAAAAGTTCCCCTAAATAAGAAGTCAAGCACAGACAGAAGAAGTATAATCTTACTTTGCAGGTGTAAACCAGGTGATAGTGTGTTGACTGCAGCTGTCCAATGGCTTCAGTCCTGCTTCCAGAAGTTGTGAAGCTCCTGCAGAAACTCAATCTGCCTCCGCTGTGTGACACAGAAGTCCCCAGTAACGAATGAGAGAAATGTAAGGTGTTCGGAGCTCTTTTCTGTGCCTCCTCATGTTTGCCTCTAGCAGTACTACATGATGTTTTGGGTACCGCACCACGTGATCTGGGAATTCTCGGTCTGAATAAAAAGAAACATAATCGAGAAGTCATTATGTGCTAACTGTTCTGTTTAAACACAAGCAATCTCTTTACTGACGCTGAAATGTCATATTTGTCATATGCGAGTTGAATCACTCGTCGCTTGCCGATGACGCACCGAAGCCCCGCCCATCATGTTTATCCGCCAGTGACATGTGGATTACATCAATTTGAGATGAAAGACGCAAAAGTATGTTTTTCCCCGTGTTAATGTTATGTTATATGTTATAAAATATATTATTAAAATAATATTATTATTCAAATTAAGAAAAAAAATATTCTCAATAAACGATGAGATTCAGTTGTTTTATATATTTTTTATAATATTTAATGTAATATTTAGCTTGAACTTTGGTATCTAGATATTTGATTATTTTTAATAAATAAATTAAAATGTAAAATAATTGTTTTTGAAGAAAAAGAAGACATTTTGTTTCTTTAAAATCATCCCAGAGAACAACAAAAAGGATCATACACATTACACTTAATCATCTAATAATGATCACATTTTTATACATGTAATATAACGTGTGACAATGTGATCATTATTAAATGATTAGGTTGTTTTGGGTGTGACTGTAACATTTCCTCTGCTGCTTTCCTGGCCAAATATTATTATTTATTCTTATATTATACTTTTTTTTATGTTGATATATATATATATATGGTCCATATATATGACTTATATATACAATCATCGTACTAGTAAATACACGAAAATGTATGATGTCATAGTAACTTTCCGTTATTCAACAGTTGTGGCTCTTCTCGTCTGTGTCTTGCGACAGTTCCTTCGGTTGCAGTAAACGACCTTCATCGCAGAAGGATAGTCTGCAGCGTCCGCTCCGCGCTGCGTCAGTCACGCCCGCTCGTGCTGTATCAGCGCAGCTCCACTCAACGCGCCGCAGCTCCATGGCCTACTATGGCGAAGATCTGGCTCCTGAATATTAAGTGACCCACGCTGCCGTTGCTTAGTAACGTTGTCGCAGCGTCCGTCACGTAACCTAATTAAATATTCATAATCACAGCCTTCAAAAAGGAATGCCAATTAATGTGTATGCTGGATATACACTGTATTGCCAAAAGTATTGGGACACCCCCTTCTAATGAACAGGTTTGACTACTTTAATAATTTCCATGAGTACAAATCTTAATGTTTAAGCATATAATGATATTCTAGTGTGAAGGAGTGACAAAATCTCATCTCCAAACACCAATGATTTGTACATATGGGTACAGTCATTTTAAACACTTCTAAAACTGTTGCAACAGAGATATTTTTAAATACATGAATTATGTTTCCTCTTTGTCGCCACAGTTTTGGAAGTGCCTTTTTCTGTTCTAAAGAAGGGTGTGTCCTAATACTTTTGTCCACAAGTCATTGGTGTTTGGTGATGAGTTTTTGGCTCAAGGTCTGCATTTAAAGTCACACCAGAGGTGTTCAGCTGGCTTTCTGCAGACCTGTCAAGTTCTTCCACACTGACTGAATCAATCATTTCTTTTTGAACCTTGAATTATACACAGAGGCATTGTCGTGTTAGAATGCTTAAACATTAAGATTTGTACTCGTGGAAATTACTAAAGTAGTCAAACCTGTTCATTAGAAGAGGGTGACCCAATACTTTTGGCAACATATTTGGTTTAATGTAGGAAAAGTCACTACAAAAAGGGCTAAATAAACTTATCACTGCATCTAAACCAACAACATGCCTGTTAGATCCTGTACCCACTAAATTACTGCGGAGACCAGGACAACTAGATGAGCCCCAGATACAGATCCCCTGTAAAGACCTTGTCTCAGACGACCACCGGGACAAGACCACAGGAACCAGATGAGTCCTCTGCACAATGTGACATTGCTGCAGCCTGGAATTGAACTGCTGGTTTCGTCTGGTCAGAGGAGAACTGGCCCCCTGACTGAGCCTGGTTTCTCCCAAGGTTTTTTCTCCATTCTGTCACCGATGGAGTTTTGGTTCCTTGCCGCTGTCGCCTCTGGCTTGCTTAGTTGGGGACACTTCATTTCCAGCGATATCGTTGACTTGATTGCAAATGATTGCAAAGATACTATTTAAACTGAACTGAGCTGGATGATGACATCACTGAATTCAATGATGAACTGTCTTTAACTGAAAAATGAGTGTTTACTATTGTCATTTTGCATTATTGACACACTATTTTCCTAATTAATGCTGTTCAGTTGCTTTGACACAATCTGTATTGTTAAAAGCGCTATATAAATAAAGGTGACTTGACTTGACTTGACTACAAAAAGGGAAAAAAATCTTAAAAAGAGGTTGATAACATTTTAAACATATCATTAAAGAAGAGGACCATACAATAAAATTAAATTGTTCTCTTTTAAAGTTAATATTCTAATAATAGTAATAATAACATTTACATTTATGCATTTGGTAGATGCTTTTTATACTTGCTTTTTGCAATTTGTAAACAACAACAACAATAATACAATATATAATAATAATATATAAGATATATTCAGTATAATATATAATATGTATATAAGATTGTATATCTATTGCCATGCAAATAAAGCTCCATTAAATTGAAAAGATTCGTTAAGCCATCAGACTATGGCCCAGAGAGTCTCTATCAGCCAATTAGGTGCGTCTACCGCTCTAACGTAAATTTACGTCATTAATGTTAATGAGCTGAGCCTTCGCCGTAGTAGAATTCGAAGGTTCGGCTGACGCCAGTTCCTGGGCGTGGTTTATCCGCGTTCCTCAACTCTTTCCACGGGCTGCGGGAGTGTGAGGCTGCCGCTGTGGATCGTGGATCAGAGGAAAGACATGTATCAGTTATGCGCCACAGGAGCCAGAGATCCACTCAGTAACGAGGCCGGTGAGTTGCGCCGGATGTGTGTGTGAGTGTGTGTGTGTGTGTGTGTGTGTGTGT
>NW_015551044.1:420414-420606 GCF_001515605.1 Sinocyclocheilus anshuiensis
TTTCTGTGTTTCTGTGTTTCTCAGGGCTTTGATTTTGAGTGTGTTTAGGGTGTGTTCGACATCACAAGACGCTTGTAAGAGACCAAAGAGACAAGCTTTAATTTTCCACCCACGGCAACCCCATTATACTGCAGGCCTAGCACTGTGTGTGTGTGTGTGTGTGTGTGTGTGTGTGTGTGTGTGTGTGTGTGT
>NW_015551044.1:424746-432317 GCF_001515605.1 Sinocyclocheilus anshuiensis
TGTGTTTCTGTGTTTCTGTGTTTCTCAGGGCTTTGATTTTGAGTGTGTTTAGGGTGTGTTCGACATCACAAGACGCTTGTAAGAGACCAAAGAGACAAGCTTTAATTTTCCACCCACGGCAACCCCATTATACTGCAGGCCTAGCACTGTGTGTGTGTGTGTGTGTGTGTGTGTGTGTGTGTGTGTGTGTGTGTGTCTTAATTTAGTCTATGAATTAATGAATTATTATGTTATGTTCTTATGTTTGTGTGTTGTTACCTGTGGTTGTGTGTTTATGTGTTGTAGCCCTGAATCTGATCTGATTAATGTACCATCTTGTATAATTTTTGTACGTATAACATGTAATGTATATAATGTACGTATTTTTTATTATAGGGCCCCTTAGACCAAGGGTCCGGAGACCCACAAGGGAGCACTAGGGGGTAAAAGTTCAGAGAAAAACAGTGTAAAAAATGTAAATAATTAAAAAAAAAACGTAATAAATAAATGTAATTAAATCAAATTGAAAATGACTAAAACAAAAGTATAAATAATTAAAAAATACAATTTAATAAATAATACATCTAACAGATCAGTACTACAATGTGTAGAAAAAAATGCAATAAAGTAATGTAAAGGAAATAAATATTTTCCAAGTATCACACATATTTGTAATAGTATAAATTAGGTGTTTATACATAAGAATATATAGCTGCATTTAAAATTTTAGGATGGGAGGTTCCTTATGTGAGAATGATGATATTTGAGGGTTCGGAGCACCTAAAATACTGCAAACCCCCTGCTTTAGACTGTTAAATTACAGCCTGACACTGATATAAAGCCGGTTAAATAAAAATGCAAGTGTTTTTCTCTACCTAATGTAGAAATAAAGTGATTTTGAGACACTCCCTCCTGGGCCTGTTGTGGCTTAGTGGTTAAAAATCTGGGCTATTTATCTGTTGGTTGTAGGTTTAAACCTCAGAAGGGTGAAGAGTGTACCGTCATTATGCAACTGAACACTTTACATAAATATGGATCTGTTTTTCACCCAAAGCGGTCATATGATTTTAAAACAATAAGACTGATTCCTTTACGGTGCCTTTTCCTTCATTTGCTTTCATTGTAATTTAGTCTGTTTTGTCCTAGAAGAAGGTATCTGCTCTGGATGAGGGTTAAAGTTTGACCCTGAGGCGAGAGATATGTGTGTTTTGAACAAGTGCGGGCCTGGTGTTTTGTGTCCGCGCGTGTGAAGTTGTCTTTGTTTAGCTGGAGCAGCAGCATGTGTTCCAGGAAGCATGCTTGATCTGAGCAGGACACTCCCGTAATTGACTGGTTGCAGTGTGGTGTGTAAAACCCAAAGCCTGTGTGTCTGTGGGACGCCACACACCTCTGACCCCATTAACTGCATCAGAACAACAGAACGAATGCA
Source organism: Sinocyclocheilus anshuiensis (assembly GCF_001515605.1). Lineage (NCBI taxonomy): Eukaryota > Metazoa > Chordata > Actinopteri > Cypriniformes > Cyprinidae > Sinocyclocheilus > Sinocyclocheilus anshuiensis. The sequence continues at coordinate 426,155 of NW_015551044.1, forward strand.
CAAACTGTACACGGTCATGTCTTTTTTGCATGGAAGAAATCAAGAAAAGTAGTTCTTGTGCACTGTATTCCAAGTCTTCTAAAGTCATATAATAGCTTTTTGTGAGAAACCGGCCATAATTTAAGCTAGTGCGGTCTTATTTGTGAATGAATCATTCGTTTAAGTCAGATCTTTTTAGTGAATCAGTTTATACCGGTTCTCAAAATGATTCATTCACAAATTGAATTGATCCAGTTTTTGAGATCTCAGTGGCTCTGCCTATACACATTTTATATAAAATATATGTATTATATGTAAAACAAATTATAATACATTTATATAGATATTTTATTAAATATAAGTAATGTATACATTTTTATTATATGTAAAATTATATAAAACTCTATGTAATGGTATATAAGGTCAGTATCAAAGACTAACAAAAAGATATTTAAAAATGGCAAAATCAGAAAATATATTATAAATAAAATAACATAAATATAATACTGCTATATACTATTAATATAAAATATATTATTTATATAAAATAAAAATATATGGAATTTATATTATATATATATCAAATGATATATAAAATTCACTAAAACAAGTGTCATAGATCTAAGATATTTTAAAATGTAAAAATCTGACATTTTGAAAAAAGCCTGTATAGTGTAATAAACTACATTTGCAGTGCTTTTTGGAAGAAGCAGTAGTTTAAGTCATTGTTTACTGAAAATTTTGATATCTGCCCTAGTTGTCCTTGGCATGTTCATGGGAAAAGTAGGGATGTCTGATTCGTGAATGAATCATTATTTCATTCGGATCAGTGAATAGGTTCGTTCCATTTCTCAGTGGAAATGTCTCAGTGTAATGTTTTTTCCCATTACTGTAATGCATCTTTTGCTTAGTAGATAAGTGCAAATTATTCTCTGTGCTAATTGGAAATATGTTTTTGGAAGACAGCTTTTTATTTCACTTTGCTCTGCTGAAAGTGTGGTTAATACTCAAATGCACGTTTAATTGCTTTGAGTGGTTTAACTCCATCTGTATACTTTGGAGTCAGTCTTGCTGGCATTTAGGATAGTGGTGAGAAATAGCCAGCGTTTATTTCAGTGTCATCATAAAAGCGTTTCCGTAGAGGAGCCATAGGATTTCAACAGACACACATCATCATGTCAGATTTCTGTAAGCGATCATGTTGTCGGATCTATTGCTCTCATGGGCCTGCGAAGACAATTTGACACATTAAAACACATTTGACACATTTGTCTCTCTGTATCTCAGTGTTGTTCAGCTCTTTTGCTGACAGGACAGTGTGTGGTGGTTTTGGGGATGATGCACGATCGTGTGTGTTTGGGTTGCGTCCATCTTTTATACCAGCCGTTAGCAGCAGATGGGGACAGCATGCCCTTGGGGAAGCTAAACAGAGACTGAGTTTAACAACAGACCCTTTGTGTGTGTTTGTGAGATGCACCTGGAGTTCACGGGACTCGGGACAAAATGTTGTACGGAAGAAGAGTTAATTTCATGTGTGTTCACTCACAGGCTTTAAAATCATGCCAGTAAGTTTTTTCAGAATGGCATGAGAAGAGCTCTAAGTATTGATGATCTGTGTAATATGCTGGGCAGTTTTTCCAGTAACAAATATACATTAATGTGAGGATAGATAGGCCTATTTTACCATTTATTTCCTATTTTAGATACAGCAAACCGGCTTGGGGATCATTGTGATTTTATTTTATTGTACCTCTCTAGTGCTGTCCACAAAACCAAAACTATTTCTATCAGCCTTCAGTTCTTTGCTGTATTGATCAAGATGTTCCATTATAGAAGATTCTTTCCTATATAGTGATCAAGATGTTCCATTATAGAAGATTCTTTGCTATATAGTGATCAAGATGTTCCATTCTTAACGGTTTTTTTTTTTTGCCATATAGTGATCAAGATGTTCCATTATAGAAGGTTCTTTGCTATATAGTGATCAAGCTGTTCCATTATAGAAGATTCTTTGCTATATAGTGATCAAGATGTTTCATTATAGAAGGTTCTTTGCTATAAAGTGATCAAGATGTTCCATTATTAAAGTTTTTTTGCCATATAGTGATCAGAATGTTCCATTATAGAAGGTTATTTGCTATAGGGATCAAGATGTTCCCTTATAGAAGGATTTTTGCTATATAGTTATAAAGATGTTCCATTATAAAATTATTTATTAAATGATTTTTGCCATGTAGTGATCATGATGTTCTATAGAATGTTATTTTCTATATAGTGATCAAGATGTTCTGTTATAAAATGTTTTTTGCCATGTACTGTAGTCAAGATGTTCCATAATAGAAGGTTCTTTGCCACACAGATATTAAGATGTTCTATTATAGAATGGATTTTGCCATAAAGTAATCAAGATGTTCCATTATAGAAGTTTTTTTTTTTGCCATGTAGTGATCAAGATGTTCCACTATAGCATTTTTTGGCCATATCGTGATTTAGCAGTTCCACTACTATAGAGGATATTCTGCCATATTCTGATGTTGAAGTCTCATATCTTTTCCTGTATTTGTTGGCAACTCAAGGGAGCACAGACTTTAATACACATAAATCTAACTGTCTGTTATTACGACATAATGTTCAGATTCAGAGAAATAGGAACATACACCGAGAATACAGTTTCTCTCTCAGCTTGTTCCAGCTTTCCTGCTGATGGGCTTTTTTCGGTGAGATGACGTTGCTTTCTGGAGGTTATGAGAGAAGTCAATACTGCTTACGTTATGAAAGTATTTATAACTTTATGTACATTTATGAGGGAAAGAACTGAGCTATTTTTGCAGTATGAAGTATTATCCTCATTACTGTGATGAGGAATGGGTTGTTTAGTGTGGAGTCCAGAATGCTGAGGGAAATGTCAAGTGTAATTACATTCAAAGAAAGAGGCTTTTATTTCAAGCAAGCACACGGTAAATGGGGGGAATGTGTGTGTGTGGTGTTGCTAAAGGTTATTGTGATGGAACAGACATCTCATGGACGACCAGCACTGGTCTAGACTGGATCAGATTCAGCAGACAGTGTGAGGAGCCGGATGGAGACATGTCTCCAAACGCTTCTAAAGGAAAGAAACTGATCCTCAACACACACACACACACACACACACACACACGGCGTCTTGTTTACTTTCTGAAGGATATGAGGAAATTGTCTGTTTAGATTATGCTTTTAAAGGGGCCATATGATGCGATTTCAAGTTTTCCTTTCTCTTTGGAGTGTTACAAGCTGTTCGTGAATAGATAAGATCCCTAAAGTTGCAAAGACTAAGTCTCAAACCCAAAGAGATATTCTTTATAAAAGTTAAAGGGGTCATATGATGCTTTTTTAAAGATCATTATTTTGTGTATTTGGTGTAACAGAATATGTTGACATGCTTTAATGTTCAAAAAACACATTATTTTTCAAATACTGTACATTATTGTAGGTCCTCTATGCCCCGCCTAAGGAAAACTTGAAATCGCATCATATGACCCCTTTAAGATTCGTCCATGCCCTCGTAAAATGCCTCGTTTAAACACGCCCCCACATGTCTACGTGTAACTTTGATTCTCGCTGTATTGGTACCGCTGCCGCCATGTTGTGGAGACGCTGTTTCGTTGTGAAAGCGAAAATACTTAGTTTGGCCTTCCAAAAGAGGACACGACTAGAAATCAGTGAAATCAAGTTGTATTTACAACACTGTTCCAGAACAGTTCAACCCAAATATTCAGATGTGTGCAGCGCATTTTATGGAGGATGTTTATCTAAAAGTGCACTTTTCCTTGTTTTAAATCTAGCCAAAAAGTGTGTGTGTGTGTGAACCTGGCGTTATGTTTGTATGCCCGCCTGGTCTGTTCTGTTCTCGTGCGCCATTTAGGCGCGCTGCATTCTGATTGGTTCGGAGAGCATACTGCGGGAGGTTGGGGGTGCGGAAAATCATGCTATAAAGCGATTTAGAAATCGCGCAAGCTCAAATCGCGATTTTATGATGATTTCGATTAATCACACAGCCCTAGTGTGCAGCACATTTTACAGAGGACGAGGACTGTTTCTTGGGAGAGTAGCCTACAATGCTGGTGTTCTGACAGATAATGCTGACTCACAGCCTGTAAGTATGTTTTCATATTTATAGGATTTGCCACTGATGATTCAAACGCGAGTTTTGAGCAGTGTAGAGTAGCGCTTGTTGTTTGTCGTTTCTCTGATCACAAATGCAGACATGGTTTTATGTTTACGCGGTGCGATGCAACGCAACATGTAAAAAGACAGTATAAGTCATTATAATTAGTAATTATGTCCCCACTGGATGCTACAAATGCCTTGATTGTAATGGGTTTTATTGTTTTTGTCTCGTCGCTCCGGGACACGGCATCACAGTATGGTAAGGGGTGTAACATTTCTGTCACACGCTTGAGGTATTCAGCCAATCACAACACACTAGATAGCTGGCCAATCAGAGCACACCTCGCTTTTCAGAACGATGAGCTTTGTAAAAAAGTTTCAGAAAGGCGGAGCATAGAGGAGAAACAGTAATGTACAGAATGTGGAAAATTTGTTTTTTGAACCTTAAACTGCATAAACGCATCTCATTACACCAAATACACACAATAATGTTCTTTTTTAGCAACGTCATATGACCCCTTTAAAATACTTGAAGTTTATTAAAGTACTTCCAGCTTTGTGAAGGAGGCAGTTTGTGTGTATATGTGAAATGTTTGTCTCTGTGTATGAAGGTTGGTGTTTGTTAACTGTTAATAGATTCAGCTGAGACCCGTGGACTCATGGGACACGTTCAGACATCTCAGTGCACTTTTGTTTTTTTTAAGGAATAGTTCAGTCATAAAACAAATTCTGTCGTCATTTACCTACCTTTATCTTTACTGATCTAAGATGCTCTTGTGATCAATTGTCTTAAACATAACATGGCTTGAGGCACCAAATTAACATGCTCAATCATGAATGAGATTTGAGCTACGGTGGATATAAATGGATATAAAATCCTTAAATATTGTGCATAAGTGTAGATTATTGCCATTTTCTGAGCTTGACAGATTTTACCTTCATTATATGGAAAAAAGATGAGGACTCAAGATAATATGGTCGTTTGAACAACAAAAGACTCAGTAGAAGTGGACAGAATTGTCAATTTGGGATTAACTGTTAAAAGTTGTTTTTCATGTGATTTATTTCCTGTATTTCAGGTGTGTTTGTATTACCACTGAAGGTTTTTGTCCCATTAGCATTGAACTATATTCTTCAGTGCACATTGTTTGCCTTTCTTTTTCCAAGGAGCTGTAGCAGCTATATGGTGATTGTGGGTTATTTATCCATATATGGATTGTCTGGATTTTAGTGTGAATGGCCAGTTGTGAAGTATGTTTTTATCTTTGTGTGACTAGTGTGTGAATATACCGGATAGAGAATGTGTGTTTGGGAGATGAGGTGTTCATGTAAATATTTTCTGTAGGGTTTGTAATGTTTTCTGAGTGGTTTTGGCATATTGGTATTTGGTTGCGATGTGGTTGCAAGTGTTGTTATTGTTAACTAAAACTATTAAAAACTGTTATTGTTAATAGAAATGAAGCTGAAACAAAGTAAACAGCATTTTAAAAATGTTTCACCACCAATCTTTTTCCGATTTGATGAAAAACTTAAAGTAAAAATTTGAAGGTAGGGTTAGTAGAGTTGTGACGGTGAGGAAATTTTCCCACCGGTTAATCGACATGTGACAACACCGGTAATACCGGTATCACCGCGGGGGCGGGGGCGTTCCCTCTTTTCCTCGCTTTCCTTCGCTTTTAAATAGCTTGTAAAAGCGGCGTGCACATTTTACTTTCACTTTCAAATAGCGGCAATTCGGAGTAAAGCAATTGTTCGTTTTTAGTTCGTTTGAATTTTCCCTCTTTTCTTCGCTTTCCTTCGCTTTTAAATAGCTTAATTATTTATTTATTTAAAATAGCGAATTAGCGGCAGTTAGGCATCAATTGCTGGAATGCAACAACAAAATACAACGTCAAACTCACTTTAGCGTGTATATAAAACATAGAACTTTTATTAACAAAACAAATAAAAATACACCATGCTATAGGGCAGGCTATGCCTAATATAAAATAACAAATAACTTACATAAAGTTTAAATAGGTATACAAAACTGGAAATA
>NW_015551044.1:432527-435147 GCF_001515605.1 Sinocyclocheilus anshuiensis
GTGACGCGGTGGGCAAGTGACATAACCGGTGTTGTGGCTTAACACCGGTATCACCGTCAACACCGTCTATCATGGCAAACCTAGGTTTAAGGACTAAAACAAAAAGCTAAACAAAAATATTTACATTTAAATAAAAAATTGTAATTAAAATTTAAAAATAAAAAAGCATGCAAAATTAATAAACCTAAAATTAAATGTAAATTAAAATGAAAAATATAAACAAAACAATTAAAAATAAATAAATAAATAGAAATGACAAAATAATGTTACAAAAATACTTAATTTAAACTAAAATTAAATTGAAAATGGTTTTAACCTACAAACTTATCCATCAAAACAGAAATATTTAATAAAAATAATAATAATGACAAAAGCGTGTACAAAATTACTACACTTAAACTGAAATTAACATGGAAACTTATTAACTTAAAAGTTCCATTGTAACAAATCTACATTTTTTTTTTTTTAAATAACAAAAATATGTAACAAAATTACTAAACTTAAATTAAAATTAAAATGGAAACTTCAAATATAAAAATTAATTCAAAATATAAATAATACTATTATATAAATAGCACTAAAATAACACTTACTAGCCCAAGTCAAAAGCATTCATCCTCAAGTGTCTGTGATATTTTATTCTCTAGAAATGACTTGAGTTTACGAGAGGTTTTTGCTCTTTTAGTATAATAACAGCACACCTCTAACCAGATTTTAATTGGCTTATAACTTCTTAAAGGGGCCCCACATGGGCAGAGGGGCTGTTTCGGATACAAATGGGTATATATATGCATTTCACTTAATACAGCCAGATGGCTTACCGAAATAAGCAAAACAATATAATATTTTAAAGCCTCTAATCTTTGACCATGCCGTATACTCCAGTTGAGGATGTTTTGAAACAGAGGTGCTCTAACTTGGAGTCATTTCAGCTCAACGTGGAATTTTTACAAGGTCTCTCAATAAACAATTGCAGGGGCCTTTTCTGCATTTTCACTCCAGCTCCTGAATCCCAAACGGAAAATTCCCAGCCTTTCCGACTCTTAAGTATAGATGTTAGCCGGAGCGGTTCTCCATCTACAGTATATTGAGTCACTGATTCCAGAGTACGGTCTACACTGATGTTTGTTTGGTGTCTGTGCTCGTCTAAATGCTGGAACGATTGATTGAGGGTAGGAAAATGATGAATTATCTGTCTGGATGCCACATTATATAGCTCTTTCTTTCTTCATCTCTTCACTTGTGTTCTATTAGCCCTTTCCCAGCTCTTTCTCCTTTTCCCGTCCCTCCTCTCCCTTTCACCTCTTCTAATGCTTGTGTCTGCTATTCAAACCCTTCTGTATAGAATTGCCATTATTTAAAGGAATATTTGAAGTTACAGCTTACATTTTGGTCTGTTCCTCACACAAGGCTTTTTCAGAGGACATAATTCATTTGTTAGGTTTCATTCTGTTAATGCACAATCATCAAGAAAGGTTGAATAGTCATATACTCATGGATCTGTGTATGCACTAAAATTGTGTATTTCAAAGTGAAAACAGTTATTTTAAATTGTAATAATATTTCACAGTTTTTACTGTATTTTTGATCAAATAAATGCAGCCTTGTAGAGGAGACATCTTTCAAAAACAAACAAACAGAAAAAAATCTTACCAACCAAACTTTTGAAAACAGGAAGGAATTGGGCAATATTGGATGAAAATGCATGTGCATTTACACATATGGCAGACACTTATTCAACTTACAGGTGCATCTCAATAAATTAGAATGTCGTGGAAAAGTTAATTTATTTCAGTAATTCAACTCAAATTGTGAAACTCGTGTATTAAATAAATTAAATGCACACAGACCGAAGTAGTTTAAGTCTTTGGTTCTTTTAATTGTGATGATTTTGGCTCACATTTAACAAAAACCCACCAATTCACTATCTCAACAAATTAGAATATGGTGACATGCCATTGGTGGGTTTTTGTTAAATGTGAGCCACATTCATCACAATTAAAAGAACCAAAGACTTAAACTACTTCGTGTGCTGTGCAATACTGTGTGCATTGAATTTATTTAATACACGAGTTTCACAATTTGAGTTGAATTACTGAAATAAATGAACTTTTCCACGACATTCTAATTTATTGAGATGCACCTGTACATATTTTCATTTTAAACATTCTTTTTAAATCTTGCTCTACTCTTGAGGAATAATGTTCAAATGGATGCACACTTTAAAGAATCCATCAGAAACAGTGTTTCATTACATCCTGTTTTCAGCAAGCTGTGATTTGCGACGTACTCTATGTTTGGCTTATAGCAGACATGGCAGCTGTTGGTAATTCTCAGCTCCAATCTGGCAACCCTAATGATGTTGTACCTCCAAAACCTCAGTCCCCAGACTAATCATAAATGGCCTTTATAAAGTCAAGCGCTCTGCTGGATTTAACCACATAACCGTGTGTGTGTACATGCATCATATGTACCTTGAAAATGCCTGCTAAAATTAGGCACAGCTTTGATTTTGAGTGAGTGTGTGTGTGTGTTAATGTGTCTGTGTGTGTGTTTGTGTGTTTGTGTGTCTGTGTCTGTGTCTGTGTGTGTGTGTGTGTGTGTGTGCGTGTGTGTGCGT
>NW_015551044.1:435185-461400 GCF_001515605.1 Sinocyclocheilus anshuiensis
TGTGTGTGTGTGTGTGTGTGATTTAATGGAGTTTTCTTGTCCTCTGTAACTGTACTCCTGCAAACACACACAGCTGAGGATGGTTTGCTGACTAATTCCAGCCACTTCCTGTGTCCATGATCTGAGCTCTGACTCACGGCTACTGTAAGAGAAAGACAGGAGACTCAATTAAGGGAAACTCTGTGTGTGAAGTGAAAGGGACAGCAGACAGAACAGGGTTAAAGGTCATTAGAAAACGTGTTTTCTCACACAGTTAAAAGATTTCAGTAGGTTTTTTACTTCTTTCCGTGAACAGTTTAACAGTGAATGTTTTTCCAAGGGGAAAAATGTTTGTTTTTAAGGGAGTTGTGGTATGAATGTGCTTGATAGTTGTGAAAATAATGTCACACTCACAATGCAAAAATTGTTTTATTGTCTATATATGCAAAATATATTGATTTTATTTTATTATTTATTTTATTGTATTTTATTTACAGGTAGAAATGATAATTTGAACAAGGTGAAGAAAAGGCTTAGAAATTACATTGTTTGTTTGCAAAAAAGGCTAGTATGAAATAAAATTAATTCATTCATTCATTCATTCATGTTTAGGTAGCAATTAGCTTTTGCAAAATGTTTGATAATGATACGAAAGGCTTGGAAATTAATGTATTAATTTAAATTAATTTATTATTTATTTATTATATTTATACAATTTATTATTATTTTATTTATTTATTTATCTATGTTTTATTTATTTTATTTTTTAGGCAGAAACTACCTTTTTCAAACGATTGAGAATGATATGAATATCAATAATATTTCTATATATTTATTTATTTTTATTTTATTTTAGAAATTACCTTTAGCAAAGGTTTGAGAATCATACAAACACTTAAAAATGAACTAATGCAAAACATTTCATTTATTTATTCATTTATTTATTTAACTTTATTTTTTTTAGGTAGAAATGACCTTTTGCAAAAGATTAAGAATCATTACTTCATGTGAAATATGTTTTTTTTTAATTTTATTTTATTTTTTTATTTTTAGATGGACCTTTTGCAAAATGTTTAGAATCATTACTTCATGCAAAATATTTTTATTTTATTTTGTTTTGTTTATTTGTTTATTTTGCAGAATGTTGAGAATGATGTGAAAGGCATAGAAATGACCCTGCCTATGCAAAATATTATTTTTTATTTATTTATTCATTATTTTTTTATTTTTAGGTGGAAATTATTATTTGCAAAAGGTTGAGAATGATATGAAAGGCTTAGAAGTTACCTTATGCTAAATATTTTTATTTATTTAAGTGGAAATGACGTGGACATTTGATTGATTGATTATTGGCCTGTCACTTACAGTTTGTCATTTCTCGGTTCTCTCTGTTTCTCAGGTAAACTGTCATGATTCCCATCACTGAGTTGCGATACTTTGCTGATACACAGCCGGCGTATCGGATTCTGAAACCATGGTGGGACGTGTTCACAGACTACATCTCCATCGTCATGCTGATGATCGCGGTGTTCGGTGGCACGCTGCAGGTCACGCAGGACAAAATGATTTGCCTGCCGTGCAAATGGGTCGTCAACCAGACCTGCGAACAACTCAACGTCAGCGTGCCGCTCAATGCCGAGCCCAAGGGCATCCAGTACGACCTCGACAGACACCAGTACAACTACGTGGACGCCGTGTGTTACGAGAACAAGCTGCACTGGTTCGCAAAGTACTTCCCGTATCTGGTGGAGCATTTCGTGTCGATCCTGCTGAAGTGTTTCGACTCGCCGTGGACGACGCGGGCGCTTTCTGAGACGGTGGTGGAGGAGAGCGACCCGAAGCCGGCGGGGAAGATGAACGGCTCGATGGATAAGAAAATCTCCAGCGTCAGCGACCAGGATGTGGAGGCAAGCGTTCCCATGCTGCAGAGGACCAAGTCCCGCATCGAGCAGGGCATCGTGGACCGTTCAGAGACGGGCGTCCTGGATAAGAAGGAAGGAGAGCAGGCCAAAGCGCTGTTTGAGAAGGTGTGTGCGGATGATTTATTTAAGAGTTGCTCTCAGGTCACAAGCGGGACGTCTGGTGAACAGCGCTGTGTTCCAAAACCTAGTGAGCTGCCTCTGTAGTGAGCGTTTCAAGGCATCGTAGGTGCACTTTTTAAAATGTATTCCTCCAAAATGCCTTCTTTTGGCTAAATTCAAAGGCAGCATTAGTGTAGAGTGCAATCACAGATTTGCATTGTGATTAAATATGCTTAAATATGAATGTATTTATAATTTGTACATTAATACTTCATATACTAATTAATAAAATATACCGATTTCAACCAATTCTGAAATATTGATCGATCATATTATGTAAATATTTATACAAAAATGTAATAAATATATTTCAAATGTACTTACATGTTTACTACATATGCTAATAAATAAATTGGTTATTTCAGCCAGTGCTAAAAAGTATTGATAAATATTATTACATAGATAATTATATATAAATATATATTTAGAATGTGTACTTATTCATATACTAATTTATACTTATACATAATTCATATAATATATCAAATTATAATTAAAAAGTATTGATAAATATTATACATAAATATGTATGTATTAATATATATTTAATAAATATATTTATGATTTATACTTCATATTTCAGTATTTCAGCCAATGCAGGAAATTATCGATAAATATTATTACATAAATATTTATAAATTAATATGTTTAATAAATATATTTATAATTTATAATTACTATATTTTGTTTATTAGTATATTATTTAGCCTATACTGAAAAGTATTAATAACACAAACACATTTACTTAATATAATAATAAATAATATATTATCTAATAAATACATATTTATATACTACTATATATTTAATAAATATATTTATACATTAATGCTTACTTCATATAAATATAAAAATAGTCATTTTGTCCAATGCTGAAAAATTGTTGGAAATATTAAATATAAATTCATATATTCATATATTTAATAAATGTTTATACATTTTTGCTCACTTTATTTACTAATAAATAAAATAAAGTTATTTGATCCAATGCTGAAAAATATTTGTTATTATTAAATATAATTTTATATATTAATATTTATATATGTATATATATATATTTATCATCTTAAAAGTATAATTATTTCATATACTACTAAATAAAACATAGTTATTGATAGATATTTAATTTTATTTGTGTCACGACTCACATTGTTAACATTTCAGTTAGGATGCCTTTGAAGGATGCTGTCTATGTAGGTAGTCCGCTAGGTTTTGGAACGGAGCCCAAATATTCTGAATATATGGTCTCATCTCATCCTTCTCTCTTTTCAGGTGAAGAAGTTCCGTATCCACGTGGAGGAGGGCGACATCGTTCACCGTCTTTACATCCGCCAAATCATCATCAAAGTCATCCAGTTCCTCATCATCATCTGCTACACCATGTACTACGTCCACCACATCAAGTTCAGCGTGCCGTGCACCGTGGACATCGAGCGGCTGACCGGTTATCGCACGTACCACTGCGCCCATCCTCTGGCCACGCTCTTTAAGATCCTGGCCTGCTTCTACATCAGCCTGGTGGTGGTTTACGGTCTCATCTGCATGTACACGCTGTACTGGATCATCAGCCGCTCGCTAAAGCGCTACTCCTTCGAGTACATCCGCGAGGAGAGCAGCTACAGCGACATCCCCGACGTCAAGAACGACTTCGCCTTCATGCTGCACATGATCGATCAGTACGACCCGCTGTACTCCAAGCGCTTCGCCGTCTTCCTGTCAGAGGTCAGCGAGAACAAACTGCGACAGTTGAACCTGAATAACGAATGGACTCTGGAGAAACTCAGACAGAGGATAACCAAAAACTCGCAGGAGAAGCTGGAGCTGCACCTCTTCATGCTGAGCGGCATCCCGGACACAGTGTTTGACCTGGTCGAGCTGGAGGTGTGTGGGTTTTGCGTGCTTGAAAGTTTGTAGATATAAAACTCCTACCAATTGCATATTTACAGTTCAAGTCACACGTTTCAGGTCATGCTTATAGGCCTGCTGAAAGAAGCCTGTTCCCTACTAAACTTCCACATGAGCAGGGCTGCACAGTTAATCAAAATACCAAATCATGATATGGCTTAGTGGAATTATAAAATCTCAAAGGTTGCATTCTTCTGCTGAACACAAACAAAGATATTTTGAAGATTATTGGCAAATAAACAGTTTTGGTTCCATTGACTTCCATTGTATGGACAAAAAATACAATGTGAGTCAGCGGGAACCGACACTATTTGATTACCAACATTCTTCAAAATACCTTCTTTCATGTTTCACAGAAGAAAGAAACTCATAACCCTGCGGCTTTCCGCCAAAACAAAAGCTTGATTGTTTAATGGTGGAAAATGAAGAAATTAAGACTGCCATAAATAGTAGTATTGTAATTTAACCTATTTACTGTAATCTAAAGTAATTATATTAAATTTTTGATTAGTAATATGCATTGCTAAGTACCAGTGCTGATCCTAGACTTCTTGGGGCTCTACGTAAAACTGTGTCGGCGGCGGGGGGATGAATGAATGAACGAATGAATGAAACGCATTTGTCTGTGTTTCACTCTTTCTCGTATCGCGCTCGCGGAAAGCGCATGAGAAACAGTGTCTCTTCCGCGGCTCGGTACGCTTTCAACTCATTTTTTTAGCCTTGAGCAATACTGTACGACATTCACATTTCAATATTTGACTGATTTTTACATAGAAAGCGACAGCGACAGCGCACCGCATTAAAAGAAATTATCATTTATGTTTTCATAACCGCTGGCCAAATTCAAAAACGAAACTAAAATTAAATCATCTTTGAGAGCAGTGGGGCCCCCTGGTGTTTCGAAGGCCCTACGCAGCTTGCGTATTTTGCGTATAGGGAGAATCGGCTCTGCTAAGGAATTAATTTGGACAACTTTAAAGGCACTTTAAAACTTTTAAAACGTTAAATGCTTTTTTTTTTCACCCTCAGATTCCAGATTTTCAAATAGTTGTATCTCCGCCAAATATTGCCCTATCCTAACAAAACCATACATCAATGGTTGATGTATAAATCTCAATTTCGAAAAATGGACTCTAATGACTGGTTTTGTGGTCCAGGGTCACATTTGTAAAACTCCTACAGAATGCATATTTAAAGGGTTAGTTCACCCAAAAATTAAAATGTTTTACTCGCCCTCAAAGCATCCTAGGTGTATATGACTTTCTTCTTTCAGACGAATCCAATCGGAGTTATATTAAAAATTATCCTGGCTCTTCCAAGTGTTAGAATGGGAGTAAGGGGGTGTTTTTGTTCAACAGTCCAAAAGTAGTCAAATAAAGCGCATCCTTCCATAATAAAACGTGCCTCACACGGCTCCGGGGGGTGAATAAAGGCCTCCTATAGCGAATCCATGCGTTTTTGTACGAAAAATATCTATATTTACAATGTTATAAACAATTTTTTCTCACTTCCAGGTATTGTCGTACGTGCAAGCCGTTCAGGTGGAAGACGTAGGACTTATGCACGCGCGCCTCTGAGATATGCTAGTCTCGCGAGTTTGTTTACAGGAGCAAAGGAAGCAATGTTTCCTTACTTTAGCAAGGGAAAGCCAGCCTCCTCTGGGCTTATATCGAAATCCTCCAACATTTTTCTTTACAAATCCTCGTTTTGTGCTTCTAATTTGTGACCAGCATTTTGTTTTGCAGCTCTCCGCACTTCCGCGTTCGTCACTAATCACCGCCGCATGCGCTATGCATACGTCCTGCGTCATCCGCCGGAACGGCTTCCACCTACAACAGTTAGCAGAAGTGAAAGAAAGGTGTTTATAACGTTTTAAATACGGATATTTTTCTTACAAAAACGCATGGATTCGCTACAGGAGGCCTTTATTCACCCCCCGGAGCCGTGTGAGGCACGTTTTATTATGGATGGATGTGCTTTATTTGACTACTTTTGGACTGCTGAACAAAACCACCCGCCCACTGCCATTATAAAGCTTGGAAGAGAAAGGACCATTTTTAATATAACTCCGATTGGATTCGTCTGAAAGAAGAAAGTCATGTACACCTAGGATGCCTTGAGGGTGAGTAAAACACAGGCAAATTTTCATCTTTGGGTGAAGTATCCCTTTAAAGTCAGACGTTTCAGGTCGTGCTTATAGGCCTGTTCAAGACCTGCTTAAAGTAGCCTGTTCTCTGCTAAACTTCCACATGAGCAGGGCTGCACAGTTAATCAAAATTACACTGAAACCGCAATATGTTGTGCAGTTATAACATGGCAAAGACTGCTTTGTATCTTCTGTTGAATACAAAAGAAGATATTTTGAAGAATGTTGGAAATCTGTTTCGGTTCCCGAACATCACTTTGACAAAAAAATACAATGTAAGACAATGGGAGCCTAAGCTGTTTGGTTAATGTCTTCCTTTATGTTTCACAGAAGAAATAATCTCATAACTCTGCAGCTTTCCACCAAAATAAAAGCTTGATGGTTTAACGTTGTGAAATGAAGAAATAAAGACTGCCATAAATAATAGTATTGTAATTTAACCAGTTTACCATAATTTAAAACATTAATAATATTTCTTATTTTGTTTAACATTTGTATTTAACAGTAATAATAATATATGATTATTATTGTTTTAATTAATACATTTATTTAAATTATTAAAAATGATTATTTTATAGTCATATTGATATAATCACCAAATGTTTGGTCAGATTATACAGCCCTAAAAACAATTAATTTAAATAAATTAAATATTTTAAAATAATTATAATAATACTACTAATATTTTGTAAACATTTTTAATTATTTAATTTATTTAAATTATGGTTTTATAGTCATATTGAGGAATTCACAAACTGATTGACCAAATTATGCAGCCCTATGAATCATTTATTTAAATAAGTAATTTAAAATATTATTATTATTATTATTATTATTATAAATTATTTATTAAATAAAATTATTTGTAGGGCTGTATAATTTGGCCAAAAAAAAAAAAAGTCATAGTTCAGTTTCTTCCCCAAAGCATGAGTCCAGTTCAGCTTCCCCTTAAGTAACCGCTCGCGTGCAGTAAGATTACTCTGTAAGATCACGTTTTACTTTTCACAGCTGCTTAGGAGGACGTTAGAGCCGTTTCCTCACACATGGCTTGCTTTCTTTTCTTTCAGGTTTTTAATTCTTAAAGGCAAAGTGTGTAATTTCTGTGCCACTGATGTCACCGAATGGAATTGCAAAAATAATGAGGTTTCTGGAATAATATCCTCTATATGCTATTGGTCAAAAAAAGATAGCCCCGCCCCAGTCGCACACCACTGGTTGCTTTAACTGCAGGTAAATGTATTCTCGGTGTTTCCTGCAGGTGCTGAAATTGGAGCTGATCCCTGATGTTACGATCCCGCCCATAATCGCACAGCTGTGTAACCTGAGGGAGATGTGGCTTTACCACACGCCGGCCAAAATCGAGGCTCCTGCTCTGGCCTTCCTCCGTGAGAACCTCAAATCACTACACATAAAGTTCACAGACATTAAGGAGATCCCACTGTGGATCTACAGCCTCAAGAACCTCAGCGAGCTTCATCTGACCGGAATCCTCAGCGCGGATAACAACCGATTCATCGTCATCGACGGCCTGCGGGAGCTCAAGAGGCTCAAGGTCCTGCGGCTGAAGAGCAACCTCACTAAACTGCCTCAGGTGAGATGATGTTACTCTCACAAATTCATCAGCGCATTCAGAAAGGCATGATGTCAAAATTATTTGCATTCTTATTACATGTTCCTACTCTTGTTGGGCTTGGTTTATCAGTGCACATTATTATGAAGACAACATTTTTTTTTTATTGAAGTCTTGTAGCAAAAAAAAAAAAAGAGTTGTATAATTATATAAATAATATATGCATAATTTAAATGGTTTGTAATTTAAATAATGTAGAAATATACTGTTAATATAAATATATCAATAATATAGTATTGTTTAAATATTTTTTATAAAATAATCGTTTTATCTTTTGGTATTCAAAAAATCTTTATAATATTATGTGTGTAATAGAAAAGAAATTGATATATATAGGATATAATATAAAAAAAATTATAGAAACTAAACAAATTTGGTAACACTTTATTTTAAGGTGTCCTCATTACACATGTTACATGTACTTAACAACAATTAATTATGCATAATTGCATGCAAGTAACCCTAAGACAAACCCTAATCCTATCCCTAACCATATAGTAAGTACATGTAGTTAATTAATATTACTCAGTACTTAAATGTATAATTACACTGTAACAATGACACCTTAAAATAAAGTGTAACCAAAATTTTATTAACAATTTAATTATGATATAATATATTCAGCATTTTGGTCATTTTTATAATAAATTTTTTTATAATAAAATATTGTATACAAAATATTTCATTTATATAATTATATAGCTTAAAATATTTATATAAATTAAATATGAAAATTAAAATGAACATTTAATAATAGTATTGATATTATATATACAGTATTTTTATAATATTTGTAATAAGATATTGTACACAAGGTATAATTTATATAATTATATAACTTAAAATATGTATATAATTTCATGAATTTATATAATTAAACTTAATATAATAAATATAATATTATATAATGTTTATAATAAAAATAGTATATATAATAAATTATAGGCTATAGATAATTATATATTAATGTATATTATTTATATTACATATAATAAATTGTTCTTTCCTTCAGAGATAATCTGATATATTTACCAATAGTAAAAATAGCTTCTGTATTTATGCATTGTGTTATGATAGGTAGGTATTAGGGCTGTCAAAATGGCTGAAAATGTAAATTCAAATTTTTTACTTAAATATTATCAATATTCGAATTATATTCGAATTTAAAAGGCATAATTTCATTTATATAATTATATAACTTAAAATATGTATATAATTTCATGAATTTATATAATTAAACTTAATATAATAAATATAATATTATATAATGTTTATAATAAAAATAGTATATATAATAAATTATAGGCTATAGATAATTATATATTAATGTATATTATTTATATTACATATAATAAATTGTTCTTTCCTTCAGAGATAATCTGATATATTTACCAATAGTAAAAATAGCTTCTGTATTTATGCATTGTGTTATGATAGGTAGGTAGGGATGGGGAAAAGCCGCCATAAAGTCTTGAGACATGTTTTTAAAAAGTTGAACTTACATTACTTTTACATGGCTTTCTAAACATGCGGCTCCCTTGTGCGAGACACGAGTGCAATGGTGATAGATGTCCCTCTAGAAAATGTGATAAACGTGTTCTGTGTGAACGGTTTGGTTTCGGTTTTGACGTAAACAACATCATCTCCGCATTGATGTTCTTTTTTCCCCGCAATATTTTGAATGAACAACGTAGCAGCGCCGCATCTAGTGGGTTCAACTGGATAGGCTAACAAAAGCATTAAATGCAATGACACTTACATCATCATCGCATCTCGTGCACCACTGATAAGGCTGCCTGATGCACACCTAAAATTCGAATGCAACGTTTTTGCATTCGAATGTGGATTTTATTTTAAATTCGACGAATTTTAGAAATTCGAATTTTTTTTTTAATTTTTTTTTTACAGCCCTAGTAGGTATGCAGGTGTGTTATGCTTGTTGTAGGTATTTTTGTAAATATTCAGAACAACATGTTGCAAAAATCTATTTATATGTAATTTACTACATAAAAAAGTGGAGATAGAAGACCGATAGGGAAATTCTATTAATCATCCTAATGTTCTTACCTCTGGTGCTGTTTGTAATCTAACAGCTGAATATATTCACACAGAATTGTGTTTTATAACTCCTTTAGGACAAAATAATGATTCCAGCACATCTTCTTCCCCCTGCAGGTGGTGACGGAAGTTGGCGTTCACTTGCAGAAGCTCTCCATCAATAACGAAGGGACCAAACTGATGGTTCTGAACAGTCTGAAGAAGATGGTGAACCTGACGGAGCTGGAGCTGCTGCGCTGTGATCTAGAGCGGATCCCGCACTCCATATTCAGCCTGCACAATCTACAGGTCATCAGTCATCCTTCATGACTCTGCATAATACCTGTGCTTGTGCCAGAATGGATTTTCCATACATTATGGAAAGTTTCATTTGAATTTTTAAACTCGACATCATAAAATTAGGTAATATTTGGGCCTTTTTTGCTGTTATTTTAAAAGATGCAATAATTTACAATAGGGATGTAATGGTACACAAACATGACGGTTCGGTTTTGACGTCACGGTTCGGTATGGTTTCGTTGTAGCAGGAGGAAATAAACTAAGCATAAATTGCTTTTTTTTAATTAAACAATGTTTTACTGAACAAATTGCTTTTTCTTTAAATAAATTAAATTATAATTAAAATTTTCTTTACATCTACCTTATAAAATAAAATGTAAAAAAATCTACCTCAGCTTCTGCTATAAACTACAGGGAGCCCTTTTACATTACTATAAGGTTACAATTAACAAGTGCCCAAACTCAAATTTAATTACTGTTTATTTTTAACTATAATAATCAACACTCAAATAAAAAAATTGTATGCAAACATGTAAATTGCACTCGGTGCAGTTTTTAAATTAACTTCTAAATTATACAATTTATATTTGTTGTTGAAATATAATAATTTACACTGTTGCTGTCATAAGATTTATTTAAATATACATTAAATGATTAAGACATCACTAACAGGTCAAGTAATATATAATGAGTATATAGCCTAGTCTAATATTTCGCAAAATAACGAGCTGTGGACAGTGATGACTTGCCTGAGGTAAATGAAATGCTACGTGACATTTTGATTACAAGCCGTTTTAATCGCATCTTTCCACAAGTGAAACACTGATTGTGCGATTATATGAGGCACGAGATGTTAATTCACGTTAAATAAAACTAGTAAAGAGGAAGGGATGATCGCACTCACTTGAGTTTATACAGCGATCTGTCGCGCCACATCAAAGAGTGCCAAAACGGCATTTATTGTCTAAATTTCCTGGAAAAATTTAATGATTTGTTCGGTACACGTGCGTACCGAAACGAAAGACCCATACCGAAAATATTCGGTACGAATACGTGTACCGTTACACTAGGGCTGCACGATTATGACAAAAATCATAATTGTCGATTATTCCGTTGAAATTGTAATTGCGATTATTAATTACGATTATCACAATTTACATTGAATGATGTTTATACCATTGTTTGATGCAACTGCATGCCGTATTTTTATATGAAAATAAACAAGCTGAAAACACTCTAACTGAAAAACCTTTAGTGCTTTTCTATAGTACTAAGCCTCAAATGTCAACTATACATCGGATTGGTTTCTTATTTAAATGATAAAAAAAGTAAAAATATGAATGGTATTATAATGTTATACTAAAACTAAAACAATGGAAAAACCCTTAAGATAACATGTAGAAAGAAAAAAATATCTTAAGCACGCAGAATAACATTAGTGGACTTTGAACGATTAATTGCCGCTTTGAACGATTACGTAATTGTGGCATTCATAATTGTAATCGCGATTAGAAATTCGATTAATTGTGCAGCCCTACATTTACACCCCTAAATTGCAATGTATATGCATGTAAAACCAGATTATTGAGTGTCTTAAACTTGCTGCGTTGTATAAATGCTGTACATTTCTTACCACAGGTATTTTCATGCTCGAACAAGCTCTGTTCACTTATTCTGACATGCACATCAACTTCTGTCTGCAGGAGATCGATCTGAAAGACAACAACTTGAAGACCATCGAGGAGATCATCAGCTTCCAGCATCTCCACAGACTGGTGTGCCTCAAGCTCTGGTACAACCAGATCGCCTACATCCCCATCCAGATCGGCACCCTCACCAACCTGGAGCGCCTCTACCTGAACAGGAACAAGATCGAGAAGATTCCTGCCCAGCTCTTCTTCTGCAGGAAGCTGCGTTACCTGGACCTCAGCCACAACAACCTGACCAGCATCCCTGCAGACATCGGCTTCCTGCAGAACCTGCAGTACTTTGCGGTGACAGCCAACAGAGTGAGTTGAGCATAAATGTGCAGACTTGCACCTCACCTTCCTGTGAGATTCCCTCAGACACTGCTATCTGAGTTCCCTGTAAATCTGCAGATGCACTATATGTGTACAGATAGATGATGTATATGGTACATTTCCAGGGTTATTCCTAATAAACTAATTTAATTGAAAAGTAGGAACCATTCAAAAGTTTCGAGTCTGTAAGATTTAATAATAATATAAAAATAATAATAATAATAAATCATTTTATTCAGCAAATACACATTAAATTGCTCAAAAGTGACAATAAACAAACTTATAAGGTTACAAAAAAAAATAATTTAAAATAAATGCTGTACTTCAGCTATTACATATACTGTATATGTAATATTCTAAAATATTGTGTGTGTGTGTGTGTACGTACAGAATTAATATAAATTATATATAATACACACAATATTTGAAAACTAAAACACACATATGTGTGTGTGTGCATTTAATTTATATTTAATTTATTTTGTGTATATAAAATAAATATTTCTATATATATATACATTACTATATATATATTACTATATAATATGTATTATAATAATAAAAATGTATTTTTTTCCTGATGCTTTAAAGTCAATACAAGTTCTTTAAAACTTCAGTATGTTCATGGTCTTATTGTGAATGATTCATAAGTGCATATTATACCAAAGAAAAAATGCTTTCATAATCTTTTATGTACTAACTTGCTCACTAATCTAAATCTAAATTCATCTAAATTAACTTTTTTAGTTGGCGTCAGACATTGATTAACATCATTCATTAGCAAAATAGCCATTTAGTCATTGTTTTTGCTTACTGTTGCAGGCAACGCATCCTTCCTAAAATTATTGCAACACAGCCATCTAATGCCAGTTAACGCTAATTAAATTACAATTACAGCAATCATAGCAAATATTTTTGAGGTTTGTAATATAAAATAGCGTGTCTGTGGTGTTTGAGGACGGGAATCCTCTGAAAACTCACAGTGCCAGTGTGACAATGTATCAGAAAGGCGGCTCCAGTTGTGCTTTCGGAAATCCTGTTTGCTGCATTAAAGCCTGATTTCTCAGCAGCTCCAGTCTTTCCACACCCCCGAATCACGTCTTACGCATACCTATCCGTCAGACGCCCATCAGAGCTGTCTCTGGGGCGTAAGCGGCATTAAACGGCACCATTGTTTTGTTCAATCTGGATTTTTGGATGCGAGTCAACAGTCAGGGAAACATACAGACATAAAGTCCAGGAACATTATGGTGCAACACACACAACCTGTGTCTCTCATGTGTTTTGAGTTTGATGGGCACTTGTGCTTGTTTTTAGTAATGGGCGTGTTGGAGAGCGTGTGTGGCATGTTTCTGAAAATAGCGCCTTTATGGGACCTCCTGTCGAGGAGTGTGTGCACTTACACACACACACACACACACACACACACACACACACACACACACACGTCCCACACAACCTGTGTCTCTCATGTGTTTTGAGTTTGATGGGCACTTGTGCTTGTTTTTAGTAATGGGCGTGTTGGAGAGCGTGTGTGGCATGTTTCTGAAAATAGCGCCTTTATGGGACCTCCTGTCGAGGAGTGTGTGCACTTACACACACACACACACACACACACACAACCGTCCCGGTTCTTTCATTAGCTCGTTGATATCTAAATGAGTTGTGTAATTTGTGTTATTTGTTGAGAATCAAGGCGGATGGTAACTAGATGCACATGTTTGATTTTTAGAGAGAGAGAGTGTGTGTGTGTGTGTGTGTGTGTGCCAAAATTAGCCACTTACTCTGGAGATAATTGGTTTTCCTGTGTATAATATGTTTTCTGGGTCTCCGCCCTGCCGAGCGAGTGGCTTTAAATGGGGCACGTCGTTTATTATGAATAGATCATGTTACACGACTCTCTGAAATACTTGATTCTGATTGGTCAGTCGTGGCATTCTGCGGTCAAATATTGTCGCATAATGGCGGTTAAACTGGATAACTGAAGCTATTGCCTGCGTGGCTCTGCTGGTTTTGGGTTTCTCATATCAATCAGCAAAATAAACCCTGAGCAAGACACCTGATCCCCTGACTGATCGCTGACTGTACATTACCGTTACATACTGCACAAAACACACAGATTGAATGAGCTGAAATCAGATGAACACTTATTTTTCATTATTTACTCCATTAACAAAAATAACTGAAAATAGTTTATTAGCTACTGAAATAAAACCAAAATTGCAATATGACTAAGTATGATTTATCAAACGGCAAAGGTTGCAATTTAATTAAATATGTTTTATATTTTTATTTAGGTAAGTTAATATTTTTAGTTACTACTAATAATTAATTAATTGTTGTTGTTATTATTATTGTTATAGTCACATTGATATTGATATAAACCAGGGTTATTATAGTTAACTGAAACTAAAGCTAAAACCGTAAAAACACATTTTTCTCACTTCAAATACAATAAACTTCAACTGAAAAAAAAATCAATTAAAAAAATTAACTTATTTTATTTCAGCTAAAAATAACTGAAAAATAACTAAATCTAAAATAAAAAAAATAAACTGTATATAGGCATTAAAAAAAAAAGAATAAAAATAAAAACGTGTTCAAATTATGCTAAAATAGCATTGCTACAAATACAATAAACCACACTTTAAGTTGCATTTGCAGTTTTTACAAACTACATATTTTAATTTTAACTACATTTTCATAAAAGTTATGTACAATAAAGTGTTTATCTTATTTTCTGTCAATAGATTACATTTTACACACTACATTTTACTATTTTTATAAACTCCATATTTTCTTGTGAAAACTGAAAAAAATATTGTGTAATAGCCTTTTATTGCAGAAAACTAATGTTCTTCAAAAACACACAGAGACCTGTGCATTATACATAATAAAGGGAGTATTTTGTTTTATTGTATATATGTATTTATTTATTTATTGTGGTTTTAATTAAAGCTACATGCAATAACGTGTTTGTTTTTTATTTTCTGTCATTAGATTACATTTTACACACTGATGAAAGAGAATCATATCGCAGCGCTTGTGTGTGAACCGTGTTTTGCTCCGTTTCAGATCGAGGCGCTGCCACCCGAGTTGTTCCAGTGTAAGAAGCTGCGGACGCTGAATCTGGGAAATAACTGCCTTACGGTGCTGCCGTCACGTTTCGGAGAGTTAACCGGCCTCATGCAGCTGGAGCTCCGCGGAAACCGGCTGGAGGGATTACCGGTGGAGCTCTCCGAATGCCGCCTTCTCAAGCGCTCCGGGCTGATCGTAGAAGAGGACCTCTTCAACACCCTGCCGCCAGAGGTCAAGGAGCAGCTGTGGAGAACCGATAAAGAACAAGCCTGAGCGAGACAGAGGAACTCTTAAAGGCATAGTCCACCCAAAAATTAACATTTGCTGAAAATCTACTCCCCCTCAGGCCATCCAAGATGTAGATGGGTTTGTTTCTTCATCAGATTTATAGAAATGTAGCATAACATCACTTGCTCACCAATGGATCCTCTGCAGTGAATGGGTGCCGTCAGAATGAGAGTCCAAACAGCTGATAAAAACATCACAATAATCCACACCACTCCAGTCCATCAGTTAACTTAATACATTTTTGCTTGTAAACAGTGCTTGATCTGTGCACATTTCTCTCCTAATTCAGACGAGATGATGTTTTCACTAGAGAAAGCAATATTATGGATTATGGACTTCTGGACGCTTCTCAAGACGTTAACTGATGGACTGGAGTGGTGTGGATTACTTGTGGATTATTGTGATGTTTTTATCAGCTGTTTGGACTCTCATTCTGACGGCACCCATTCACTGCAGAGGATCCATTGGTGAGCAAGTGATGCAATGCTACATTTCTCCAAATCTGATGAAGAAACAAACTCATCTACATCTTTGATATGCCGACGCTATCAATTCATTTTTTTTTTAATAATTTTTAATTCTTTTAATTTGGGCGATAACGTTTCTTCTCCGTATGAAGGGAAGTTGTGGACAGTACAGTGCCATCTGTGCTTAGAAACGTATACTGATACACTCACTCAAACACGTTCTCATACACAAACACACTTTTTGCAAGGTCAAGTCATTTGTGTACTGCCCCCTACAGGCACGGAGGGGCATGCATATAAACGATGACTACATGGTGAACATGTGGATGCGAGTGCCTATGTTAAAGCAGTGGCATTATGGGAATGAATAGATATAACAAGCAATATGTGGTTTGTGCATTATTTACTTAGCGGCTGCGTCCAATCAGGGAAGAGTCGACTGTTTATGAATGTGCCAGCTGAGTTATTAAATACGTAAATTGTACATTTTAGAGCCAATACCCACCGAATTAAATGCCAAAAAGGTGATATACAAAATCTACTACTTATATATGCTTTTAAAGACTATGAATATGATGCCACAAATGTCTTGCTGAAATCTTACACTCCACAGACTCTACACAAAGATATAGAAACTATGAACTCAAACACTCGAAAGAACAAACTTTTACCGTTTTGGACGGACTCCCATTTGGACCATGTGACCTGCACGCCGCATCCCATTGGTCAACTTCTCAAGGGGAGTGTTGACATCATAATGACTCTTGTTCCCACACTATCATGGCCTTAACTCTCTCTGAGCTGTATGCTGGAGCTCATCTCAAAGATAGTGTACATTTTGTGTTTATAAGTTTTATAATTTTACAAAAAAAAAAAAGGGAAAGAACAAAAAGAAAGCACGGACTCATGCAAACTGTTCATGTGTTTGCAAGAAAAACAAACCTATGCGTTAATGTATCTTTTTTATATGTACTGTATGTGTTCATATGATTTTATTTTCTGATTTTTATTTGAACTTTTCTTTTTGTTCGGAAGATTGCCTAATGTACACAGTATGGCTTTAAACAAAACCAAGTAAAGACTTCTGATGAACATTCAAATGTGTTTTCATATTTTTCACAGAAATGGGTCATTATTTTTAAGCATCTGCTACAGTTGGTTTTGCATAACACAAGGTTAATTCAGAAATTATTGGGCTAGATGATGCAAATATAAAAGTAAACAATATAAAACATTGAAAAAGGGAAACTTCTAAATCATGTGGTCCAAAAATGATAACCCATTTAAAGGAATAGTTCACCCCCATCACTTTTTGGCCGAAATATCTATAATAATGTTTCATCCAGTAAAAAAAAATCTCCTGTTGTTTCTCACTTCAAAATCCATCCACATATTTGTTTAGAACTGTTTTGGACTGTTTTCACTTATAAACAGTGCTTGGTCTGTCCATATTTCTCTCCTGATTCAGACAAACTTTTTCACTGCAGAAAGCAATATTATGGACTTGTAATTTACCCAGAAGCAACATTTTAATGTTAAAATGTCTTGATGGATTTATTTCTTACAAACACGCCGTTTTTGCTTCACATGATGTTATTTGATGGACTGGAGTGGTGTGAATTATTGAGATGTTTTTATCAGCTGTTTAGACTCTGACGGCACCCATTCACTGCAGAGGATCCATTGTTGAGCAAGTGATGCAATGCTACATTTCTCCAAATCTGATGAGGATGCAAACTCATCTACATCTTGGATGGCCTGAGGGTGAGTGAATTTTCAGCAAATTTTAAATTTCGGCTGAACCATTCCTTTAAAATGTAGTGGTGTGTGTGTGTCTGTCTGTGTGCAAACTGGCAGATATTCTGATGAAACACTCACTTTTTAAAGTAGTTTTATTAATAAAATGTATATAGCGTTATGCACTAATTACTATCAAATTGATCAAATAATGTGACAAAGTTCAAAACCTTATTCATAACATTAAGTCATAGCCACGCTTGGCATTGTTTTCTGAAAAGACCAGTAGACACTGACCCATAAGTTCTTAAGTACCACATCTCTCAACAGCACACACACACCTTGTGTCAGTGAACACTGGGCCTTTCTGTTTTCTGTGAGTAAGCAGAGGGGAGTACAAGCGCCATGCCACATAAAAGCTCCCATTCACTCTCTCTCTCTGTTAGTGAAGTCATGGTCACTTCCAATTAAACCAAAATAAAAACTCTAAGTTAGTATGCACTTGAAACTTCTTCTTCAAACACTGTATGAAAGCTAGTCTGAATGGTGCACGGCCATCACAAACTTACAATGACAAGATGTTAATTAAACTTACAATGACAAGATGTTAATGGAGAACACTGTCTCGTTAATTGGAATTCTGTTCATTTCTGTCTCAAATCTGGGCTAGAATTAGAGAATAGTTTAGTATTCGTCGAATATGAGGGCCAGGAACTGTTACTGTATGGCTGTCTAAAGTAGTTTTTTCCCCCAACTGATTTGAGATCGGATTTGTGTTTGTTAAATGATTAAAACACCCAGACGACTAAGTAATCATCTCTGTTAGCTTTCGCTTCCTACATATTCTTTGTGGTAAAGCAGAAGGTACAAAAACAACAGTGCTGAGAAAAAGCAGAAGCGTCCTTCATGTTGTCTGACACAGGCGCCCTCTCCAGGTAAAGAGACAATATGTACCATCCAAAAACCACCATAAAAGTACTACTACTTCATTTCTATAGATGTAGGCCCTGCAACATTTTCTCTCATTCTGAAAAAGCACTTATTCATCAAAAATCTTGAAGTTGAACATGAGAACTGGATCAGTGCGAGCAAGTGAACATGCAGTGGTCATGTTGCATTGAGCTGTATGAACTTTCCTTCAAAAAGTATAGTGGCTAGGTAGTGGCAGATTTGATAACTGAGGTGATTATTACTTTTAAATCAAAATATGCATGGACTTAAAGGGATAGCTCACCCCAAAATGAAACGTGCAAACCTCTGTGGATTTTAGGAGAAGATATTTTGAAGGAAAAAAGTGACTTATTTACAATCGAGTCAACCTATATCAATTTTACAATTTTACATTTGACCCATACAATTGATTTTTGTTGTCAAATGACACAAAGAGGTATTACATAGTCACATTATTAACAATAATAGCTGCCAGAAAAGTTGCATAAATTTAAGTGCTTTTAAAATATTACTTGTATTCAGTAATTTTTTTGTTTGTTAGTTCCAAAAGGTTTATGTATAATTTAATGTCCTTTAAGAAATGCAAGAAATGTAGTTTGCAAACGCCAACTTTTTGTGTATAGTATTTTTCTAATAAAATAAATAATTAGTGCAATGTCCCCCCCCCATATAATGAAAGTCAATGTTTTTTATATCTTCTTTTGTGTTCCACAGAAGAAAGAAGGTGAGTGTGAGTAAATAATGACAGAAGTATTATTTTTTTGCGTGAGCTATTCCTTTAAATACCAGCTGAAAACACTTGAATCTTTCTCATGCCTCTGTGTGAAGATCAAAATATTGATTCATAAATGAAGTTTGCACAGACTGTATTAGTTCATTAATGTTTTATAATGCACTGAAGCACAGTATTAATGATTGCAGCATTCATGTAGATAATACATTTTGATGATTTATAAAAATGAATTAAGACTGAATCCAGCTACATTTTTCAAAGCTTGAATCTGTTTTGTGAAGTATCTTCATTACATGCAATCTTGCACGTAATACTCTTACTCTTATACTGGAATTAAGTTAACTGTAGGCACGTTTTTACCTTTTAGGTTCACCTGAACCCTCAGTCAGTTATGACTGCACATTTGAGTTTCTTGCACTGTCATGAAAGAGTTACTGTTCAAAATCCAATTATTGCATCACCATGGTTACAGTTTAATCGTATTTGACATGGGGCAACCACGTGGTTGCTGAGAGAGATTTGGATGGGACAGCCTTCCTTTTAGCCTTCTTCTCAGACTGTCGTCATCAGCATGGATATTTTGACCGATCAAGACGTGCAAAAGGTAATAAACTGCATCTAAATTGAAATCGCAACTCTTAAATACGACAGCTGTTGTGTTTTTATGCAAATGCTCGTTAGAAACGCTGGAAAACGCAGATTTACGAGTACAAGACTTTTCAATGCTGTTGGATGACAATCAGTGTTCTGCTTGTTTAATAATACATATTTTCATAGATCAGCGCCTCGTGCAAAAGATGCACGAAATTAAAATATTATATATATATTGGTGAAAGCACGTGTGGAATAAGTTTTATCCTAATTTGAAGTGTGTTGCGTAATACGCTAGAAACAGGGCAAGCTGCTAGAATGGAATGTGGAATGAAATAAGGGGCGTGAAAATGGGCGGGGCCTGCAGACAAGGCTTTAAAGTAATAATTTCATATTTTAACTGTTCAGTTTGTAGTTTTCAGTTTAACAGCTATTATTAGTAGTAGTAGTAGTAGTAGCATTATTCAGTTTCTTTATTAATATTATTAATGTCCCGACGCGTAGACTTGTGTGTCCTATGAAAATTATTAACGTTACTTTTCTTAGCGCTGTTGATGATAGACCAATCACAGCCTTTTTGTTTACCTGTATAATGTATTTTATTCTAGAGAATATTCTAGAGTATTTTATTCTAAAGAAACGAATTTTAAATTTGTACATAATGTCAAATTAACAAATTTTATAAACGTGCAAATCTTTACCTAAAACAACCCCAAAAACTATGTAGTAGTCGTTTTTATGCATCACCAATCATGAGACGGTAAAGCACCAGCAAAACAGAAGTTAGTGGATTTGTATTTTGCTCAGTTTAAAAGAAAGAAAACGAAAAGGAAACGTAAATCAACTGTATTTTCTCCCCAAAAACACATTAAGTTTTTATTAGATAGTACGAGGATGGAAATACCACAGCAAATGCCAACTTTTTGTGTATAGTATTTTTCTAATAAAATAAATAATTAGTGCAATGTCCCCCCCCATATAATGAAAGTCAATGTTTTTTATATCTTCTTTTGTGTTCCACAGAAGAAAGAAGGTGAGTGTGAGTAAATAATGACAGAAGTATTATTTTTTTGCGTGAGCTATTCCTTTAAATACCAGCTGAAAACACTTGAATCTTTCTCATGCCTCTGTGTGAAGATCAAAATATTGATTCATAAATGAAGTTTGCACAGACTGTATTAGTTCATTAATGTTTTATAATGCACTGAAGCACAGTATTAATGATTGCAGCATTCATGTAGATAATACATTTTGATGATTTATAAAAATGAATTAAGACTGAATCCAGCTACATTTTTCAAAGCTTGAATCTGTTTTGTGAAGTATCTTCATTACATGCAATCTTGCACGTAATACTCTTACTCTTATACTGGAATTAAGTTAACTGTAGGCACGTTTTTACCTTTTAGGTTCACCTGAACCCTCAGTCAGTTATGACTGCACATTTGAGTTTCTTGCACTGTCATGAAAGAGTTACTGTTCAAAATCCAATTATTGCATCACCATGGTTACAGTTTAATCGTATTTGACATGGGGCAACCACGTGGTTGCTGAGAGAGATTTGGATGGGACAGCCTTCCTTTTAGCCTTCTTCTCAGACTGTCGTCATCAGCATGGATATTTTGACCGATCAAGACGTGCAAAAGGTAATAAACTGCATCTAAATTGAAATCGCAACTCTTAAATACGACAGCTGTTGTGTTTTTATGCAAATGCTCGTTAGAAACGCTGGAAAACGCAGATTTACGAGTACAAGACTTTTCAATGCTGTTGGATGACAATCAGTGTTCTGCTTGTTTAATAATACATATTTTCATAGATCAGCGCCTCGTGCAAAAGATGCACGAAATTAAAATATTATATATATATTGGTGAAAGCACGTGTGGAATAAGTTTTATCCTAATTTGAAGTGTGTTGCGTAATACGCTAGAAACAGGGCAAGCTGCTAGAATGGAATGTGGAATGAAATAAGGGGCGTGAAAATGGGCGGGGCCTGCAGACAAGGCTTTAAAGTAATAATTTCATATTTTAACTGTTCAGTTTGTAGTTTTCAGTTTAACAGCTATTATTAGTAGTAGTAGTAGTAGTAGCATTATTCAGTTTCTTTATTAATATTATTAATGTCCCGACGCGTAGACTTGTGTGTCCTATGAAAATTATTAACGTTACTTTTCTTAGCGCTGTTGATGATAGACCAATCACAGCCTTTTTGTTTACCTGTATAATGTATTTTATTCTAGAGAATATTCTAGAGTATTTTATTCTAAAGAAACGAATTTTAAATTTGTACATAATGTCAAATTAACAAATTTTATAAACGTGCAAATCTTTACCTAAAACAACCCCAAAAACTATGTAGTAGTCGTTTTTATGCATCACCAATCATGAGACGGTAAAGCACCAGCAAAACAGAAGTTAGTGGATTTGTATTTTGCTCAGTTTAAAAGAAAGAAAACGAAAAGGAAACGTAAATCAACTGTATTTTCTCCCCAAAAACACATTAAGTTTTTATTAGATAGTACGAGGATGGAAATACCACAGTACTTTTAAACATATGGTGATACTGAATGATCACCATACTCGTATTACATGGAATTTACATAGTACTTTAAAGGTCCCATATTGTACACCTTTCTGGAGTTTTATTTTAGGTTCTCAAAAGGAGAGTGGGACGGTGGGCGGTGTTCAGGGTGGTGACTGAAGGCGGTGACTGTGTAGTTCTGATGTCAACTTTTTACGGAGGTCACAACGGTTCGTGAAAAGGCACAGCTACTTTAAGCAGGTGGTGTGCATTTTACTGTGGACTGACTGTTTTGAAACTTATATGGTAGTTACATAGCACCTAGACCTCAGTTATCATGTATATATAATCATTTGTAATTGTATATACATTATTGTGATTAATTGTGGCTGAAACAATAATGTAGCTGTAAAAATAGTTTCCTGCTGAAATGGAAATGTATATACATATTCATCATGACTAGATAGACACGGTGAGTTTGTCTTTACTACTGGTGCATCTAATACTATGCCGCTATGGTACATGTGAAATACAGAAATATTTAACTGTTGAAAAAAAAAACCCAGCATGCTGTTGTTAGGTTAGGTATGTTTTGAAGCATGGCAGGTGGTTTGAGCTGGTTTAAGCTGGTCCTTAGTTGGTCTTAAGCTGGTTTAAGCTGGTCCTGAACTGGTTATAAGGTGGTTATGAGCTGTTTTAAGCTGGTCATGTGCTGGTCCTAAGCTGGTCCTCCTAAGCAACTACCTCATGCTCAGGACCAGCTCATGACTAACTAAGGACCAGCTTAAACCAGCTGTGATGCTTAAAAACATACCTCACCAGCAAAGGCTGTTTTTTTTTTTCAATGGGATAATGGTACTTTTTCTACTTTTTTGTGATGTCAGGAACAGCAAATGATGTTGATGTCCTAATCACATTTGAATGTGCAGTGAATAGGTACTGTATATGATATGTTTTTATTGTGCAGTACCGGGATGAGGGCTATCTGGTGCTGGATGGCCTTCTGTCCCCAGAGGAGTGTGACGCTTTACGGGACCGTATGAGTGAGATCATTGAGCGGATGGACGTTCCTGAACACTGCAGGACACAGTTCTCCACTGACCACGACGAGCAGCTTAAAACACAGGTAAACTCGTCCAGATGAATCCCCAGAATGCATCATCAGCAAGCATTTACAGTAGTGCCATAATAAACGTTCTTCTACGCTTTACTTCCCACATGCAACCAAATGTTTCTGGGTAAAGATGCAGGTAAATGTAGTTACAACCCCTGTCGTAACTGGAAAAATGACCCTTGTAAATCCATGTACATTCAGAAGCAGTTAAAAAAAGTTAAATCATGATCATATTTGGTGTTTGTCCAGGGAAATGCAGACTATTTCATCACCAGTGGAGACAAGATCCGTTTCTTCTTTGAGAAAGGAGTGTTTGATGATAAAGGTTTGTAGTTGCTTTGTTTGTCATGTTGAGATATAGAAAAAGACAGCAAATTCATCTCATAATGAGACTGTTTTCAGGAGAGTTCATCGTGCCAAGAGAGCAGTCCTTGAATAAAATCGGACATGGTGGGTAGTTACGAAAATAGCATTTCATATACAGTAATTCAGTCATGTTTAAACATAACCTGTCATTTATCATTCGTCATATATCATTCTTTGCTCATAAGTATTTGTGTTTTATCTTTCCCACAGCTCTCCACGCTTATGAGCCGCTGTTTAAAGCGGTCACCCACTCCCCCAAAATTCAAGTAATGATCAAACCTCCATGTAAACAAATGTAAACTGTGTTCCTTTTTATGTAAACAGTACACTCATGTCAAAACCTCATTTGATTTAATTGGAAGATTTATGAGAAAGCTCTTGGGAGACCTCTTTAAAACCAGACAACCCAGAGACTAGTGTTGTAAACTAAAACTAAAAGCATTAAAAATAATTTCAGTATTTGGAAAAAAAAAAAGCTGAAATAAAATAAATATTAGATTTAATTGAATGAAAATAAGTTGAAGTACTGTATAACTAATATAAAAATGAATTAAAGCTATATAGAAATGTTAAATAATAATAAAAATGACAAAAGCACATTACAAAATTACTTAATACTTGAATTAAATGTAAACAAATAACAATCAAAATAAAACTGAAAGCTATATATAAATATTTAAAAAAATGACAAAAGCACATAACAAAAACTGAAAATATAAAAATAAAATGAATTCAAAATATTAATAGTAAAATTATACATGAAATGAAAATTAATTAAATCTATATAGAAATATAAAAAAATATGACAAAAGCAAGTAACAAAATTTCTAAAATGTAAACTAAAATTAAAACTGAAAATATAAAATTTAAAACTAATTCAAAATATTATTACTAAAACTATACCTGAAATAAAAATTGATTAAAGCTATACAGAAATATATAAAAAAAACGTACTTAAAACTCCAAATATTAAGAAGTACGGTTAGTACTATGATATTATATAAATAATACTGACCTAGACCACTCTGGTTTCAAGCTAAGACTAGCAGTCCACTGTTTAACCATCTTGATGTCAGAAAGAAAAAAAAACTTGCCAAATATACTTCACTCTTTTCACTATGCCAATTTTTAGACACTTTAATTTGTCAAAATGTGTTTGTTTCTAATCTGCAGAATCTGGTGAAGAAACTTGGCCTGATAAATCCTGTGATTCTGCAGAGTATGTACATCTTTAAGGTACAGTTCATATGTCCTGCATACAGTACTTATTTTATGTTACTTACACACATTGTAAAGGTAATTATTTCATTACTCGCCTCTTCTGTGCCTGTTCTGTCATCAGCAACCAAGGATTGGTGGAGAAGGTAAGACCCTCCCTTTCTTTAACCAATTGGAATGCAGTACAAAAACACTTGGTTGACCTTGATCTTTGACTTCAGTGAGCCCTCACCAGGACGCCACCTTCCTTTACACGCAGCCTCTGGGAAGAGTGATGGGCGTGTGGATCGCTCTGGAAGACGCTGCGCTGGAGAACGGCAGTCTGTGGTTCATACCGGGATCACACAACGGTGATTTATTCACATGCGTTAGGCAGATTCATTTGCGCATGCGTGCTGTTTGAGTGAAGCTTTATTTTGCATTTAAAATGTGCTTCTTTTCCCGCGTGTTAGATGGGATTACCAGGCGAATGGTGCGGACACCTAAAGGCACGTTTCCTCTGACTGATTTCATTGGCCGAGAGAAGAATTACGACGACAAGCTCTTCGTTCCCGCTCCTGTTAAAAAAGGTGAGTTATAGGCAAGCGGCAACCTTCTAGTGTTGGGTCGTTCTTGAACGATTCGTTCATTTTGAATGAATCTTTAATGTGACTCGGGAAGAACGAGTCATCTCGGGGAGTGATTCGTTCAGTCGCGCATGCGCAACATCCTATAGGTTCTGTACTGGAATTAGTTAAGTAGTTCACCTGGTTCGAGATCTTCGGGTTTTTCTGAGTCATTCGTTCAACACGTGACAGCCCCATAAGCTTTAACCAATGCAGTCTGAGCCGGAAAGAGAATTGATTAGTTCATCTCTCGAGTCTTCGGGTTTGAGTCATTCATTCATCACGTGACAGCCCCATAAGCCCAAACCCGAAGACTTGTCAGATAAGAGGTGAGGTGAGCTAATCATAGACTGAAGACCCAGGTAAACAATGAATTAATCTTTTCTGTTTCTTATAGCAGTTTTGTATTGTTTGTAGTGTGATCAACGTTTGCGTAAGTAGTAGAC
>NW_015551044.1:462950-468147 GCF_001515605.1 Sinocyclocheilus anshuiensis
CCGTCAAGCTAGGTGGGCGTGGTTTCAGCAACCATCTCCCGCCTCTTTGCCCATTTATGCGGTGACGCGCTGCCAAGATGGCGA
This sequence comes from Sinocyclocheilus anshuiensis, assembly GCF_001515605.1. Lineage (NCBI taxonomy): Eukaryota > Metazoa > Chordata > Actinopteri > Cypriniformes > Cyprinidae > Sinocyclocheilus > Sinocyclocheilus anshuiensis. Next base: position 463,035 of record NW_015551044.1, read on the forward strand.
TAGCTGGCTCCGCCCACTTTAGGCTTCAAAAACGCTCTTCGGAAACCTACGGGTGACGTGACGGACACTATGTCCATGTTTTTATACAGTCTATGGTTATAGGTAATGAGTTTTTTTGTTGTTTAAGTTTTAAGAGTTTTATTTGGTTTCGCAGTTCACTGTGTGAAACTATTCGTACCAGAAGTAAAATTAGCTGTCAAACATTAATAATAATAGTAGAGAAAAATTTGTCTGTTTTTATATATATATATATATATATATATATATATATATTTGTTTCCTGTACTTATCTGTATGTGTACATAATATTATGTATTAATGTAGATGTGCATGTAGTATTGTATATATATATTTTTTTTCTCTTTACAAAAATAATTCACATTTTTAATACTAATACTATAACACACAATACAATTACAGAAACTTTCGTATGAAGTTTTATATTTTGTATATTTTTATAAAATTTTTAACAAAGTCTCTTCTGTTCACCAAGGCTGTATTTATTTGATCAAACATGTAGTAAAAACAGTAATATTGTGAAATATTATTACAATTTAAAATAACTGTTTTCTATTGAAATATATTGTCAAATGTAATTTATTCATGTGATACAAAGCTGAATTTTCAGCATTATTACTCCAGTCTTCAGTGTCACATGATATTTCAGAAATCATTCTAATATGCTGATATGCTGCTCAAGAAACATTTCTGATTATTATCAATGTTGAAAACAGTTGTGCTGCTTCATATTTTTGTGGAAAATGTGATACTTGTTTTTCCAAGACTGTTTGAAAAAATGAAAAAAAAAAAAAGAGAAATAGAAGCCTTTTGTAACATTAAACATAAAGGTCAGTTTTGATCAATTTAATGCATCCTTGCTGAATAAAAGTAATAATTTCTTTCTTTTTTTTTTGGACCACTTTTGTCGAATGTTTGTGGTACTGTAGGTGGAGCGGTTCTGATTCACAGTGAAGTCGTCCACCACAGCGCTGCAAACACATCTGACGCCTCACGCCACGTTTACACCTTTCACGTTATGGAGTCTTAAAACACTGTTTGGAGTCCTGAGAACTGGTAAGAACAGTGCATGCTGGGTAATGCAGGACTTGCGTTAGGAAGCATTGGAGAAAGCCTAGTTTGTAAAGTGAATCTGTTTTTGTCTCTCAGGCTACAACCAACAGAAGAGCTGCCCTTCCCGTCCCTCTACACCTAAAGACAGAAAGAACACCAAAACAGACCTGATAACACGTGTTACCAATGATGCTGAAGATATCAGGACAGTCACGTGACTATAATGAGTCTTTTTAACATCTGGACCAACAATCAAAGTTTTGTAAATGGACCAAAAAATGTGAATCATTTTGAATCATCTGTATATTTTATCTACAACCACAACAGTGTTAATAAAAGGCTAGTTTTTGTTAACCAAAGAGTGTTTATTATTTATAATCTGAATTTTAGAAAGCAAGAAACATTTAATTTTATTAGAAATTCACTTTATTTCCTTTAACGCAACATTCTCTGAGTACCCAACAAAATCAATATAATATAGAAAAGGTATGAACGTTTGATAATAAGTATAATCTGGACTTCCTGACGAAGAAAATAAATGACCAAACTGCAGTTCTCATTGCAACCAATCACTGATAGGAAAATCTGAAAAATAATATTTATAGACATTGCTGAAAAACCAACTTTAATAAAAAATAGCATTAAAAAAAAAACTGATATTCAACATAGAAAAAGTTCCAACAAAGATTTTCTCACAATAGTCTGAATGTTACTTCTTGTTTCATGCTGAGTCACTTGTGTTGTAAAAACTGGTCTTTTGACGCAAAGTAAAAGCAATTATTTGAACAAAAAGTGTGTTCTGTAAATACACAAACCATTAAAAACGATGATTTACAAAATAAACATCCAACAATCGTTGTCATATCCCAATGTCAAAATATGGACCACAAAGTAACAAATTTTATTACAATTGCCAGGTAGTTTAAAAGCAAGTTTAAATGATAAATTATACACTTATACAAGAGTGTCATGCAAATGTCCCAGAATGCACTTCAAACCAGAACAGCTGATTGAGCTTCAACCGCAGTTCCTATGACAACCGTCAACGTAATACACTCAACACAAAACGCTGAGCAATAAAAAAGGCCTATCATGAATAAATGAAAGTTTAAACATGCATAATTTATGAAATGTCTGAATTACGCAATCTTTATCAGAGTAAAGACAACAGCTGAACTGCATACATGCATTTACAGGATAGTGATCTGTACATTAACGGTGGGGTAAGCGATTTTTCAAAAACGCTTTAGAAAACTGATTCGGGTCGAACAGCAAAACAAACTTGTAGCCAATCAGCAGTAAGGGGCGTGTCTACTCATGATGTGGAGGAGAGAGCATTCAGTCAGATCCGAGCGACAGAAAGATAGAGATGGCGGATAAAAAACAAAAGATGAAAACGTCTGCGGAACAACCGAAGGCTTAAGGCAAGAAGTAGGACCCGTGTAAATATCGGATGAGCTTTCCAGCACTGGAGAGAACTCAAGGAGCGGAAGGCCTGCGATCGGACGCTGAGGTTGCTTTGTTTCTTCTCGATAGTTGAGTAACACCGTGTCTGCGCCGCAACAGCTGTCTGTCTAGTACACTGGACACGACAAAGTGACCGTTGAAAATCATTTGAAATTTGTGTCAACACGTCATAAATAGAACGCAGCAGCAGTTTTCTGTCGGGGATTTGTCGTGACGCACCGCCCTGCATCCACAATGCATGTTTTTATGCATGATTTTGTGCATATATATATGAAGTGAATAAGGGTCAGAGGAGTGCAACATCCCCAGAATTCACATTTGTGGCCAATCAGTACAGATTCTTACATTTTTGATTATTTATTACTAAATGAAGAGGCGAGTGCATCACCATCAGAATTTACATTTGTGGTCAATCAATGCTAGTATTTCATTGTAGATTCTTAAAATTTTGTATTGGGTTCAACTTAATCTTGATTATTTCGTGCACAATGCATGTTTTATCCATGACTTTTTATATTAATGTCTGAAGTGCATAGGGGTAAGAGAAGTGCATCACCCCAAATATTCACATTTTACCTGTAAATAGTTTTTTCATGCATATTCTTAAAAAATATATATTATTTAGTTACAATGCATGTTTTATTGCATGACTTTGTCTGTGTATTTATGAATACACAGGGCTGAGGCGAATGCATCACCCCAATATTATTGTCTGTGGCCGATCAGTAGAGATTTTTTCATGTAGATTATTAAAATTTCATCTTGTCCCACTTAATCTTGATTATTTAGTAGCATCCTTGACCAAATGGTCTGTAACCTTGTGAGACGCAGCCATATTGGCACCAGAACTGAGGAAAAACCAAAGGTCCAAAGGTCATCGGTGACATTCAGAATTCAATGTCTCACATCATATATCAGCAAGAAATACCTGTTATTCCACAGATGCTGAAATTAGATCCGGCTGTAACTGGAATGACCTGGGGAGCAAGACAGATGATACATTAGATGTCTTGAGTAGCCCTCGAATTAATTGGCCTCAAGCGTTTAAAATTAATGCTCCTGGACACTAAAATTACATTTTGTCCCTGCACAACTGGAGGTTGATTGCTCATTTATGACTAATGGTATTATTTGCAGGTGTGCTAAACATTTTAATCGAAGCTTCTCTCTCAGGTCGGACGCCATGTGGCACAGTTTCAGCGGAATGATTCGTTGTCAGATTGAGATAAATCGCCGTGTCATTGAGCGAAGCACTCAGCCTGAGCGGTTTACACAAATATTTTCATTTGCTTTCGAAGGCAGGCAGTCTTCTTGTTGCTCGATTGCTAAATAGCAGCTTGAATTTCAACTCGACATGGGTTGGTGGGACAAATAGGGGCGTGATGAGATGAGATTTGAGTCTTTATTCAACACTGTGTGAAAGTCATCACACCTGGCAGTGATTTGGGTAGATGGAGGTGATAAAACACACAGAAACGGAGAGGAGGTGAAGAAGCGAAACCTCTCAAAGGCATTGTACACAGAAAGTGAGAAAAGCATAGAGAATGGATGGAAAGAGAATGAAAAGAGAGAGGTTGACTAAAAGCAGGTGTGATTAAAGAGGAAAGAGGTGAAGAGTGATACTTTTTGTTTGTATTTTTTTAGTAGTTGACAAATAATTTGAATGACGATAATGAATGAATATTATAAACATATATGTATAATATTATATATACATATATGTTAGAGGCTGATAATTATTTTTTAATTACCGTTTTGCAATTTACCTAAAGAGTCCTGATGATGTTTTTAAAATGCAAATATTCCAATTGTAAAATTCCATGCAAATTATTATTTGAAAAAAATTATTTGTAAAATTGCATGCAAATGATTATTTGAAAAAAAAAATGTTTAAAAATGTTGTCGTTTAACAGTAGAAGTATAGCAGTAGGTTTGTTGTGAAACAAAACAAAAGTTAAATGCAAATAATAAAATGCAATTAATTGTGTATAGTTGCAAAATACCGTAAATAGGCAGAAGACCGTTCAACAACATTCAGCTGTCAGTTGTTGTAGAAGCTAGGTAATTAGACACATGCCAACAGGAACAGGTTGCTTGACATCCTTTAAAAACAAGGGGGGAAAAACACAAAATAAAAGAAAATACAACCCAGATATTAAAGGTGGGGTAAGCCATTTTTCAAAAACGCTTTAGAAAGCTGATTCAGGCCGAACAGCAAAACAAACTTGTAGCCAATCAGCAGTAAGGGGCGTGTCTACTCATGATGTGGAGGAGAGAGCATTCAGTCAGATCCGAGCGACAGAAAGATAGAGATGGCGGATAAAAAACAAAAGATGAAAACGTCTGCGGAACAACCGAAGGCTTAAGGCAAGAAGTAGGACCCGTGTAAATATCGGATGAGCTTTCCAGCACTGGAGAGAACTCAAGGAGCGGAAGGCCTGCGATCGGACGCTGAGGTTGCTTTGTTTCTTCTCGATAGGTGAGTAACACCGTGTCTACAGCAGCTAAAGTCTGCCTACACTGGACGCGATCAAACGACCGTTGAAAACCATTTGAAATTTGTGTCAGCACGTCA
>NW_015551044.1:468346-489788 GCF_001515605.1 Sinocyclocheilus anshuiensis
CGCTTACCCCACCTTTAAAGTTACCATGGAATCAAAATGTAAAATTCTTATTTTTTTAATGGAATACTGTATTGTTTATTATAAATAATTAATCCGTGCACTTCATTATTTTTTTTTAATTCATGTGCCCTCTTAATCTTTAATCAAAAACGTTAACCTCCCCTCCCCCTCAAAACGACTCCTCTACTCTTCCGGTCACGAGCTATGGCGCAAGGGCAGCGCTAGTGACGTGAGGGGTAAACGCTGGGATAAACGACAGGGGAAAAGCTGAAGCTCATGCTTCACTTTGTAGCACTGACACCAGTCATGAGGGAGTACATTACCCCTAAACATTGAAAAGATATTAGGATATTACGACAACATTACTCTTAGGACATCGCAAACAAATATTTTTCATGAATATGACTTAACTTGATGGAGGATGCGCTCAGTCATTCAGGCAGTCTCTCTCTCTTGCACGCGTGCGCTGTTTAGGCATGTTTTGTGCCGTTGATCGTCGTCGTCATCCTTAATAAATAAAACATTCATTCATGCTTGCGTGTCGGCTGTGATCCAGTGGAGAGAAATCCCCCACCACTAACTGCAAACTGGCATTCAGATCTGCCTCCATTTTGTTAGCAACGCCCCAGCTTCCAACGATCCAATCAATTCCCGAAGGACGAAATCGAGTCCCGCCCTCTCATTTCAGATGCCGTTTCTCTTGGATATACGTCACAGTAGAGAAGAAAAGACAATCGCAACTTCCGTTTCATGCCAACTTTAATATCTACTGCCTCCTACAAACAGACCCATGCAGACCAACCACTGATAGCATTGAACTATTCAGAATACAAAACACTTTAAGGCGACAAGCTATGCTACCAGTCCTTCGTATTGCATTGGACATAAAATCCTATTCATAGATTCAAAATTATATTTGAGTATTTTTGTCGTATAATAGAAAAACAATGGTGTTCTTCGATGGCTCAAGTGATGCATATATGCTGTTATAAAGGACTGAAAGGATAAACTATATTTTCAAAAAACGGGTGACTCTGATAAAAACATGTCAAGGATCGTATTTCACTACAAAATCAAAAGAAAGAAAGAAAAAATTGTTTTGCCGAAATAAAATCCTATTTTTTCGCAATTTGACAAGTACATTTCCACAACTTTATAATGTAAAAAAACTCATTCTAATTATTGTAATGCAAAAAATTAAGTTTTAAATATCATTAAATGTTTAATTAAATATTATAAATATATATTATTAAAATAACCAAGTATATATATATAATAGTAGTTTGTTAACCTATAAAATATACAATTAACAATAAGAATTTAATGTGCCTAATTGTCACAAAAATCTAAATTATATATATATATATATATATATATTTATATATTTATATATAATATAAATTATATAAATATATACATGTAAATATTTTCAAAATATATACTATATGAGTGTGTATTTATATATACATAATAAATATACACAGTACACACACATATATTATGTAAACAAATACTTTTATTTTGGATGCGATTAATCGCGATGAATCATTTGACAGCACTATATTTTTATTTAAATATCCAGAGATATTTTTATAGGATTCTGATTAAAAAAAAGGTCAAAGGTCAGACGGATATATATATATATATATATAACATTACAGTAATTAGAGTAATTATGATTTTTTTATTTTTACATTTTAAAATTGTAGAAATGTGCTTCCCAAAAAAACATATCAAATTATATAGAAAATATAAAAAATAAAGGCAGACATGTTTTCGTGAGATTTATCTAAATAAAATACAAAAAATGTGTATTGTGTTTGCATCCAAGACATGTGTTTGTGTGTGTTTATCAGCAAGTGCAGGCATTGTTAAAGGGCATCACATTTTCCATTTATTTTTTAAATAATGTGCAACTCAATCCCTGTCATTTATACTGGAGTGACAGACGCAGCATTTGAGCGAATGAAATATTAACAGTGTCTTAAGACATCAGAGCTTTCTGAGAGGACACACAAAAAATAAATTCTCTAAACAACATAATTATCACATGTACACCTTGAAAAATCAAAATGAAGAATACTTAAAGGTATAGTTCACCCAAAAATGAAAATTATGTAATTTAATCACCCTCGGGCTATTACAAACCTGTATGAGTTTCTTTCTTCTGTGGAAATTAAAAGAAGATATTTTGAAGAATGTTGGTAACCAAACTGTTTTGTAGCAAGGAAAAAAAATACTATGGAAGTCAATGGTGTTCAACAGAAGAAAGAAATGCATACGGATTTGGAATGACATGAGGCAGAGTAAATGATTTTTTTGAGTGGGCTATCCCTTTAAAGCTGCCAACAGCGGCACCAAACTGTGTTTTCAAACAAAGCTGTCATGTGCAACTCAATCAAGCATTTTGCAATTGCCACTTGTGGTGCAAAAAAATACACATTTCACCTTCAAACATCTGTTTTTGTGCCATTTTATGTCGTTTACAATATCAAGTAGTTTTCTAGTTTGTTTCACTCCAATACCATAAGAAACGTTTATTCTTGAATAAATTTAAGTGCATTTCTATTCACTGTACGAGGGTCATAAACATTCTAATGATGTTTCATTATTGCATTTTGCTTTCCAAACTCACAATACTAGGGCTGTAACGTATGAATTTAATGCTGTTGATATCTGTGCATTGGCATAATGGTCTGATTTGTCTGAACGGGTCTGATCTCATAGCAGCAGGAGGATGTAAAGGTACAAAGGAAGCAGCAGGTTGTCTATCTGCGACGTATACGCCTCCAGCATGGCCACCATTGTGATCGAACCCACCACCCACGAGTAGCTGGCGTTCAGGTTTATACTGCTGTCGGCGATGAGGAAAACCACCACGGCGATGATCTGAGCGAATACGGAGGTTGCGGTGCCCTCGAAGGTCTTCTTTGTGCCGGGCCAGTGGATCTCGCCGACCGTGCTGCCAAAAACAGACGCAACTGTATCGCCGACTCCCACTGCCAACACACCGGCGTAGGGCACCAGGCCACCGGCGCCCCCTAGGCCTCCATTAGGGGTGCAGGACGCGGGCGTGAGCCAGACTGGAAGGGCAACGCCGAGGAGAAGGTAGATGTGGGTGAGAATAAGCGGTCCTGAGTCTCTCTCATCCAGGAATAAAGTAAGAAGGCATCGCAGTGGCGCCCCCAGAGGGCGGATGTGGAAATAGCGGACGAATTCGAGGAGCAAAAGCACTGAGAGGCATCCGACCGCGGCTAGATGTAGCAGAGGACGATCTAGTGCGAGTCCAGGAGCGAAGGTTAGTACGGTGAGGAGGTGGAAATACTTTCGCACGCTCGTCGAAGCTTGGTGCTTCTTGCTTCCGGCTGAGCGATGACTATTTTGATGCATCACAACAGCAACCGCTAGAAGCAACAAAGCGGCCCAGAATCCGATCAGCCAAAGGCGAGTGTTGGTTTCGGTGATGAAATGCATCAACCAGGTGATGGGGTGATGCTGTGTGAGCAGGGAGAGCCAAGGAACCAATAGGCCCAATCCCAAAACGGCCGTCATGGTGTGGAAGAAGAGCGACGCCGACCAGGTTTCCGGTTCCATGAATACGAAAAGCAAGGCGAAGAAGATTCCGAGCAGCACTAAGCCTAACACGGCGACCGGGAGGAAATACGGAAGCGGGTCTGCATTTGCATTCCCAGATGAGGCCAGAGAGCGTTTGATGAGCTGGTTGATGATGAAACTGATCCCGCCGAGGATGAGGAGGGCCTCTCCGGGAGTGAAGCAGCGTGGGAGGAGGTACAAGAGGATTAAGCTTAGATATACAAAAATAAGCAACACCTCCAAGACTTCGATCACCTCGGAGACTGTTAGTGTTTGCTTGACTGTGTACAGAATGGCACTGCCGGCGATGCCGGCTATAACACAGGTGTTTGTGGGCACCGGGCGTGTGATTCCCAACACGATGAGCGATAGGAACAGCGCCAAAATCATACCGATCACTGTTATGACCATTGCGAATCGCTCCATGTAAACATTCCCCACAGCGATGCAGCGCCCCCTCAAAGCCAGTCCCAGCAGCGGCAGCACCATGCTGGCCGGTAACACGCCGCTGTTGGCCGAAGGCCGGAACTGGAAGACAGCGGCGCCGGTCCGAATGAGCCGATCCCATTTGTGCTGCACGTAAAAACCCTGGACGGCCAGAGCGATGCAGCACCAGGACAGCTGGTTCCACACGGCACAGTGAATGCAGATCACCATGGAGACCACCACGGCGGATTCAACCAGCACTGGATCCAGCTGCATGATTGCGGGGCGTATGTGTGACAAAGGTTTCCAGGAATTTGAGACTTTGAATATGGCAGTCTGTCAGAATGTTCCTGGTGGCGAACACATAAACATTGTCCGCTTTTCGCTCTCCTGCACACGGCAGATTAGACCTGGGTAAAGACACACCAAAATATCATTAGACAAACCACAAAACTTTAAAAAAATGTAATGCTTAAATAATAATAATTTCATATTCTTTCATGCTGTCAAACAATTAATTGTGATTAATCACATCCAAAATAAAAGTTTTTGTTTACATAATATATGTATGTGTACTGTGTATATTTATTACGTATATATAAATACACACACATGCATGTATATATTTTGAAAATATTTACATGTATATACAGTACATTTATAAATGTATATAATTATATTTTATATAAATATATTTAATATATAAACATAACATTTTTCTTAAATATATACATGCATGTGTTTGTATTTATATATACATAATAAATATACACAGTACACACACATATTATGTAAACAAAAACTTTTATTTTGGATGCGATTAATCGTTTGACAGCACTAAATAAAATCCTTTCTCTTACTGTTTTTAGCATTTTTTTTCTCCACACAAAAACAACAAACTAAAACATAATGTAATAAACATAATTTAATGCTATATTTTCTCAAATTTTTAGCATTTTCTCCACACAAAAACACAAACTAAAATAAACAATGTAATACTATATTTTTTTCTCATTCTTTAGCATTTTTTCCAAGCAAAAACACATAATAAACTAAAATAAACCAACTCTAATAATGTTTTCTCTCAATTTTAGTATTTTCTTCAAACAAAAACACAATAAACTAAAATAAACAAAATATAATAATACATTTTTTTCATATTTAGTATTTTTCTCCAAACAAAAACACATAATAAACTAAAATAAAACAACTCTAATAATGTTTTCTCTCAATTTCAGTATTTTCTTCAAACAAAAACACATAATAAACTAAAATAAATCAACTCTAATAATGTTTTCTCTCAATTTCAGTATTTTCTTCAAACAAAAACACATAATAAACTAAAATAAATCAACTCTAATAATGTTTTCTCTCAATTTCAGTATTTTCTTCAAACAAAAACACATCATAAACTAAAATAAACAAAATATAATAATACAATATTTTCATATTTATTATTTTTTACTCCAGAGAAAAACACATAATAAACTAAAATAAACAAACAATTTTTTGAAGCTAATATGAATATGTCCTATAGCTATATCATTCTTTTTTGGCAAATATACCCATGGTAATTTCATAGTATTATTTTAAGTAACTTGGAGTACAATGTAAATACCATTTACCATTTACATGGTAATTACAAATATGTAGTATGTTAACCATGTAGTATAATTTGTTATATGCCAAAATACTACGGTGTTACCATCTGAACTATTCCATGGTACTACAGCCTTAGCTCTTTTTTCACAAATCATCATTATATCATGGTAAAAATTCTGAAAGAAAGAAATCGATTTACTCAGTGTTATGTTATATTCAATGTGATGCCACCTACAGACAGGCTGTGGCTCAAAACCTACCTAGGCAGCATTTTTGAGCACAATAGACGTCCCTTAAAATACTAGATAGGGAGCTAACTAGGTTTTGAGACACATCCGTACTGTCCAGAGCTTCTATTCTCTCACTGTAAAACTAAAGAAGGATGTCAAATTTCTCAACGGCGCTTGAACTCTAGACACTGTGAACTTTAGCACTGTTGAACGCTCAATACCAGCAATTTCTAAACATGGTAAAATGTTAAAATGGACAAAGTGTCACTTTGTCAGGGAAAGTACAACGATCTGCTTTTAATGGCTGGATGCTCTGGCATTACAGTGATTGAATATACACTGAACAAAATTATAAACGCAACACTTTTGTTTTTGCCCCCATTTTTCATGAGCTGAACTCAAAGATCTAAGACTTTTTCTATGTACACAAAAGGCCTATTTCTCTCAAATATTGTTCACAAATCTGTCTAAATCTGTGTTAGTGAGGGCAAAAACAAAAGTGTTGCGTTTATAATTTTGTTCAGTGTATATACGAATAATAGAGAAAACCTGGCCTGTATCACTATACTTTAATAAATTATATTAGTGTTTGCAATATTAGGGTTTTATAAGCACCCAGAAATACTGTATCAAAAACAATAACATAAATGTGTATATAATATAAATATTTTATAAGTAGGCTACTCTGAAAATAGTATATTAGAGAATATAATTTTTTAACACAATCTTATTCAATACAATTTCTAGGTAATCATAAAATGTATTTATATTACTTAATACAAATTACATTTTTGTAAATAACGATAAATGTATTATTAGACATAAAATATTATAATAGTGATTGTTTGACAGCCTTGATGTCTCTATTGCTTACAAGCACATTTGCTTATTAATACATGGATAGTATGCAATTGCATATATGTTATACATATATTCGAAGGAATTGTCAGTATTAATATTAAATTATAATACAAATCCCAACGCAATGCTGATGTTTTATGTTATTTTATAGGGTTTTGTTACAGATAGAGAGGGTGATGATGGGCTCTTCAGCAGAAATGACAGCTCATTCACTGCAACACCAGCTGTTCATTAAACACCCTGCACAGTAAATAAACGCAGAAATATCAAATTACAGCAAATAACGATTCATCTTACCCTTTTTTCCTGCGATTTAACGCTTGGTTCTAGGACAAAAGAATATTCCCAATGTTTTGCTGTGACTCGTGCTGTAGAGATAGGACAACCGGATCACGTGGTGTCAGAATAATCACGTGGCTAATGTCAAAACAAATATATTTTTTAAAATTATAACATTTTAATATTGCGAATTTACGTGTTAAAATGTTTTAAAATAATTATTGTATTAATATATATGTATTATAGGATTTCATTAAGTCACGTGATAGGAGAGCGCTCGTTTGTGTTAATAGTCACGTGATCCGGGTGAAGATGGCGGCCTCGGAGCTGTGTGTCAGGTAAATTGGAAGAAAGCCAAACTTACAAAGGTTGTTCAGAACGAGCTACAACGAAATTTGTAGTTGGATAATGTGTAGATATTTTATATCTGGTATTTAGCCATAATATGAGTGGGTGATATGTCTTAGACGTGCTGTTTCTGGCTGACAGACCCGCGCGACTGAAATTCAAATGATAATTTGCAGTTTATAACAGCTTTTAAGCAACCGTCAACTTCTTCAACATTATACGAAATTAACATCATAACATTGATTAATTGTGCAAATGTTCCTCTTGATTTGACTGTCTTGGTGAGAACGAATTATAGGAGTTTGAAGTGATGAATGAGTTTCATTGTTTGTGTATATATGTATCTTATTATACATCTATACAGGGTACTTGACTGTGTATGTATGTAGTTTATAAAATGTATAAAAATAAGTAATTGCGCTGTTAAGAGCTGTACCGAATTGTTCTAAAACGGTTTTTTAGTTGAAAATCAGTGGCTTATTTCATGAATATGATTTGATGTAAAAAAAAAAAAAAAAGTTTTATGTGAACTTCCTATGTAAGTAGTGTATGTATGGATGGACTTATAAACACCATAATGACACTGCCTTTATATTATCAGTTCTGGAAGCATAATAATGTCACATTTAAATACTTTTATTTAGGAGCAGCCGAGATTTATGGACTATCTTGCTGGGCAGATCTGCACTTCGAGAACCGGTTAGTACCCAGACCAAGCATTTCTGAAGTATTTAATAACAACATAAGTACACAGATTTAATTGGACAGCTGTGTATAAACAAAAAATGGTTCATTTGAGAGAGTTCTGTGAAGAAACACTATTAATAAAGCGGTTTTATTCTTAAACTGTACTGATGTGATGACCTTTGATGAGGTATCCTTTTACAGTGTATCTCGGTGAGTTCCTGTCTCCATCAATAATGATTTTCTTGTGTGATCCTGCAGGCCCAAATCGAGGCTGAATTGGATCGGAACTGGGAGAGACTGCTGCAGGGTCTGTCCTTCTACAAACCACCCAGGTAACACAACATTAAAAAATGTACAAACATGTAAGATGTAAAAATAAATAACCTGAACACAAAGAAGAGTTTGGCTTTATCAAGCTAGGGAGATATTATTTAATGATATACATACTCAGTGGTATACCTGTTGCGCACATCCAGTTTTGTTCAGAATACATATAATGTGCATGGAAAAAAACAAATATGCAGATTGGATTGCAAATTTTAGGTTTACATAAATAGCCTTTTCAGAATCTGGAATCTGATTCATTTCTTGATGATAATTAGTCAGGGTATTATCATTAACTAAAACCATAAAAATATTTTGGCTACTTGCCAAGGCAGCATTTCTCATTTAGTTTAAGATGAAGTACTAAATGAAACTACAATTAAAATGATTAATTCAAAATGTATAGTATATGCGATAGTAAAATAACACTAAAATTAGTGTATGTAAACATACCTCATGAAATTTGTCTTTTTGCTGTTGTTGAGTATGTAGTAAGTGATAATGTTATGTGCAGCACATCGGCCGCAGACAAGCTGAAAGCAGATAAAGACACACCACAAGCTCTCAAAGACTTCGGACTCAGGATCAGCAAACTGCTGGTGAGTGTCTGGGCACGTTGGATGTATTTTTAAACCTAGTTGGCTGCTTACTTTGACCACAACTTAAAGTGCAGCAATTGATTTTGTTTGTCATATGCATGCTTTTACCCAAAATGCTTTCTAGGATGATGTCTCTCTTGGTTTTTGAAAACATTGCACTCTCTCTTATTTGATTCATACATACTGGCTAAGTAAGACTAACTGGATTGAGACTTCAGGAGTGGACAAATATTTGTGTGTGTGTGTGTGTTTTTCATGTCAGGGTTTGGATGAACAGCAAAGCGTGCAGATTCTTCAGTGTTACCTTCAGGAGGACTACAGGGGCACACGAAACACACTCAAGGTGAGCTCGGCTTCATGTGGTACACGCATGTACAGCTGAAGTGTGCACGAACATGACGAGAGCCAGGTTGTGTGAATAAATAAATAATCCTCATTTTGTTCCCATCAGGCTGTGCTGCAGGATGAGAGACAGAGTCAAGCTCTGCTGCTGAAGGTTTGAAACTAAATATTGCTTCAACACTAAAAATGACTCTAAAATATATTGAAATGTGACACATTGAAATTGTGTTGTACAGATAGCAGATTACTACTATGAAGAGAGACTGTGCGTTCTGCGCTGCGTTCTCCACCTCCTCACGTACTTCCAGGATGAGAGACATCCATACAGGGTAAATAAAAGATCAGCTATTCTGTTAGACAGTCAGAAACCAAATGATTTTAATACATCCTTTTTTTCAGGCAGAGTACTCCAACTGTGTTAGTAAACTGGAGAAAGATCTGGTGTCCAACTACAGGCGGCAGTTTGAGTCGGTGTCCAAATCAGAAGCTCCAACATGGGAGACGCATGGAAACCTGATGGTGAGAAGATGATATGATTGTGTTTAGAGCAGCATCACCTGTAGAATTTGACTCAGGATCTGTTGATCTCTGTGTAGACGGAGAGGCAGGTGTCCCACTGGTTTGTGCAGTGTCTGAAAGAACAGGCCCTGCTGCTGGAGATCTTGTTCCTGTATTACGCATACTTCGAGATGCCGCCCAATGACCTTTCCACCTTCACACGGCTATTTAAGGAGCAGGGCTTTGGACAGCGGCAGACCAATCGACACCTCGTGGACAAGAGCATGGACGCGCTGGTTGAACGCATTGGGTCAGAACATGCAGTCACCTGATCTTTTTCCTCTCATACAACCGCAAACAATGTTTTATAATATCTGAATTGTCATCCTCTTGACAGCTATTTCAGTTCTTTGATTCTTGTGGAGGGGATGGATATCGACTTTCTGCATAAATGTGCTCTAGAAGATAGAACCGAACAGCATCAGTTTTATGACCAACAGGAGGATATTTGCAAGGTATTGAACATACACTGCCATTCAGATGTTGAGGAACCCTCTTATACTCACCAAGACTGCATTCATTTGATCAGAAGTACAGTAATATTGTGAAATATTATTGCATTTTAAAATAACTGTTTTCTATTCGAATATAATTTAAAATGTAATTTATTTCTGTGATCAGGGCTGAATTTTCAGCATCATCTTCAGTGTCGCATGATCCTTCAGAAATCATTCTAATATGCTGATTTGCTGCTCCAGAAATATTTTTTCTCATTATCAATGTTGAGAACAGTTGTGGTGCTTCATATTTTTGTGGAAACTGTGATACTTTTTTTGGGATTCTTTGATGAATCGAAAGTTCAAAAGAACAGCTTTTGTTTGAAAAAAAAATCTTTTGTAATATTACAAATGTCTTTACTGTCACTTTTGATCAATTTAATGCATCCTTGCTGAATAAAAGTATTCAAAAAATCTTGCTGACCCCAAACTTTAGAATGAAATTGCATATTAAGACTAAATTAACTTTTGTAAAAATTGATAACTCTGGCTCTAAAATCTGAATGGATGAGCAATTTTGTTTTACTTAGAATGTTGAGGATTTGTTTTTTTGTTTATCAACTGTTGTGTGTGTGCAGGAAGTGGATCAGATGCTGTTGACATTTGGTGACATCTCTCACCATGGGCCGGTTCTCTTGGCCTGGGTTCTGCTGCGACACACACTGCGTCCAGAGGAAGTGAGCTCTGTGATCAGACGTCTAGGACACACGACGCTGCAGCTCGGAGTCTTTCAGTACCTCACCAACATGCTGCAAGCACTCGGCAACACTGGAAATAACGTAAGAACAGTGTTCTATCAAATTGCTTAGATTAAAAAAATCTTTCTCCAGTGGTGACGTGGACCTTTATGCATACTGTCACATGTCTCTGTCTCATTTTAGTGTACAGCAAGCACTGCACGGATGTGTATATATGGTCTCCTGTCTTTTGTCATCACCTCTTTTGAAGAAGAAACACTCGGCAGCCAACAGGTACAGAAATACACAAACCAACAGACAGAGATCAAAACTTAATATCGTGTTACTGGTATTCATTAATAATAAATTACGCATTCATTTTGGATAAGTCTGGTAATTATTCTGTCTGTAGCATCTGATCAATGCAGCATGTGAAGTTCTTGCTGCTCCGAGTCTGGCTGAGCTTTTCTGGGAGTCGGTGAGCAAAACAATTGGTGCACATTAAATAAAACACCACTATTTGTAGATTCTCTGTGTTTTATTTAAAATGTCTGTGATTTGACCTTTGACCTCTGGTTGTGCCCTACAGAATCCAAACATGGGTCTCGGTGTGATTCTGGACAGTACAGTGGGTCTGTTTCCATATAAGACTGGACCTTTACTACAGCTGCTCACTGCACTGCTGTCTGACAAATCTACAGCTAAGAAGGTAAAACTACAAAGTAAAAAAATGCCCTCTTAACATTTTCTAACATCATATATATGTACATGCACACTTCTACACAATCATTTAGATCTCGTGGGCATTTCATGGTCTGTCTCTCAGGTGTACACCTTTTTAGATAAGATGTCGTTCTACACTGAGGCCTATAAGCACAAACCCAACGATGTGATCTCCAGAGAGGATGGCACTCTGTGGAGGAGACAGACTCCTAAACTCCTCTACCCTCTGGGTCAGTGCTGAAAACATGTGTTCCTGTGTTTTGGCGTCTCTTTGCCTGATTGCATCTGCGTATGAAAACATATGTCTTTTTGACATTTTCTCTCGTGTTATCTGTATGTTCAGGGGTGGGTCAGACCAACCTGCAGATGCCTCAGGGATGTTTCGGACAGGTGTGTGAAGGAAAGCAGCTGTCTGTGGGTGAACAGGGTTTCCTGGTGCGCTGGGAATATTCCTATAGCTCATGGACTCTCTTCACCTGTGAGATTGAGATGCTGCTGCACGTCGTTTCTACTGCAGGTACGAACACTCAAAACTTACGTGCATTTAGGGCCCTATTCACCCCCCCCCAATTCTCCTGTTAAAATTTTTTTTTGCATTTGAATTTTTCTAAATTCTGTCTTAATGATTACATTTAATTTTAGTAATCAAAAAGCATGTCTAATTAATTGAAATCATGAAACTTATACAAATGTAACAATTTATTTATAATGACATTTTTAGGACCCTATGAAAAGTTTTATTTTTTCCCCCAAATTCTTTTTTTTGGTAATGTCTCTGGATTCCAATTTAATGATTAAAGGAAATTTTAGTGATCATAAAGCATGTCTAATTATTTGAAATCATGAAACTTGTACAAATTTAACAAGTTTATTTATAATTACATTTTTAGGTTTGAATTTTAATTTAAGATTTATTTTTGTCAAATTCTGTTTTCCTTTTAAATTTTTATGTATTCTGTTTTAATTATTAAAGTAAATGGTTTAATTAATAATCAGAAAGAATGTTAATTTAATTCATGAAACTTCAACGTTTTAATAATTTCATAAAATTAATACAATAATGGGGCCTTAAGAAATGTTAAATTTTTTTTCAGAAATTCTGTGCTGTCTGTTTTATTTTTTCTGTATTTTTTATTTAATGATATAAAACATTAACAATTTAATTCATCTTTTAAAATGTAATCAAATGAAAATGTAACAATTGCTTTTATTTGTTTAGCAAACAAGTGCTACACAACAGAGGTTTATTGTCAATAGTCCATATCAAGATTTGATTAAGTGTACAGCCCTACTTTGCATTTATTTATCCAGAATTTGCCATTACATATACTGTAAATTTTTATGACTGGATACAATGTGGAAATCATAGAGCCCTATGCATTTGAAGATGTTTACATTTTGTTAAAATTTTGCCGCCTGTTTACCTGCTATTGACATCTGTCTCGGGCAAATAGATGTGTTGGCACACTGTGAGCGAGTGAAGCCCATCTTGGATCTGGTTCATAAGATCATCAGCACAGATTGGACAGTGTCTGACTGTCTGCTGCCGCTCACATCACGGATCTACATGCTGCTACAGAGGTGAAGTGCACATGTAAACATAAAGACCAAACAGTAAACACTGATTATTAATGAAATTGAGAGGTTGTGATTCGTGTTATAGGTTGACCTCCTTTATTAACCCTCCGGTAAATGTGATCACTTCCTGCGTCAACTGCCTTATCGCTCTGGCTGCTCGGCAGCCTGGGAAGGTAAATGTTCACAGTTATATTAAGTCAGGGTTACATGAAGTGATGATCTAAGACTAAACAGCCTTTGCTCCTGATACAGGTTTGGTCCAGTCTGCATCACACCGGCTTCCTTCCGTTCGCCTCCACCCCTCTGACTAACATGGCACAGACCATCAGGTGATACACACACACATACAGAACTAGTGAACAACAACAGCATCATATTCACCTGTTAAAGTCAGAGAAACCTGAAGAATGACATGTTTGGTGTGTGTGTGTGTTTCAGTGCAGAGGGCATGAAGGCGGGTAACTATGGCAACCTGCTGGTATTGATTGAACAGCCCAGAGGAGAGTACAGTGTGACCATTGCCTTTTTAAGATTAGTGACCACACTCGTCAAGGTAATGCATTTATCATCCGTTATGACCAATCATGTCAAAATGACCAAGTATTAGCTAACCACGTATCACTACAATGCACAGACTACATTGTAAGGCTGCATGATTAATTGAAATGAAACCAAATTCACAATGTTGCTTGCATGATTATCAAATTGCTTGCAAAGGCTGCAATTAAATAAATGTATTACTGCATGTTTCAGAGTAAAGCGTGGCACTGTTTTACACACGAGCAGCTCGTGATCAGCTGTTTTAGTGTCTCAGTTTAATGTTTGAAAATGATTTAAGACAGCCATAAATATTATTATTGTAATTAATTTAATTTAATTTGTACTCTAAATAGTAATAATAATAATTATTATTTCATAAATTATTTAATAATACATCATTACATAAATAATTTATATATACAATAGAAAAACTAATAGTAATATTTAATGTAATATATACATTTTTTTTTATCAGACTTTTTTTTTCTTCTGTATTTTTTATTTTATAACATAATGTTACAACTGTAATATTTTGGTTTATTTTATTTAGTAAAAATAATATAACAACATTTTTGGCCAAATTTCGCAGCCCCACGAATAAGCACAACAAACCTGGACCTTTTTTTTAATTTATTTTTTTATTGCAATTAGATTTTTTTCCCCCACCAAGTCATGCAGCCTTACTACATTGGTGGATATTAAGTAATTTTAATGTGTGTGTGTGTTTTCAGGGTCAGTTGGGCAGTACTCAGAGCAGAGGACTCATCCCATGTGTGCTGCTGGTTCTGAAAGAAATGCTGCCTGCATACCATAAATGGCGCTACAACACCTATGGAGTGCGAGAGAGGATCGGTGAGCAACTCGAACAACATTATTATCTGAAATTCTCAGTTTCTCTTAAATTTACTGGTATTTGCTTAACACACTCTCTACTCTCTGTTCTCTGTCAGGTTGCTTGATTCTAGAGCTGGTTCATGCTATTCTTAATCTGAGTCAGGAGGGGGAGTCAGAGGGCAGGTAAGAGGATGCAGATGATATTTCATTGTCATTTATTTCATGTGGTCTTCGTTTGGTTCTCACATACTTGATGTGTGACCTCTGCAGCGCCCCCAGTCTGCAGTCGTTGTCTATCTACAGTCTGGCCAACACAGAGGCAGGACAGGCGGTGGTTAACATCATGGGTGTGGGAGTGGACACTATCAACATGGTGCTCACAGCACAGCCCAGCAGGTACGCGATTGAGCTTTTAATATGGCTTCAGTCTCCTCATCCTCTTTACATGAGTCAGTGGGTTTGAGTTTGTGTGTCTGTCTGCAGTGGTGGGTCTGAGGGACCTGGTCAGGTTCTGATCCAGACTGTGAAGTTGGCTTTCTCAGTCACCAACAATGTGATCCGACTCAAACCGCAGTCTGATACGGCCTCACCTCTGGAGCAAGCGCTGACACAGCACGGTTAGTACACACACTTCAGCGCATGGTAGATGTGAAATATTAGACTGTTCTGTCAGGGATTGCTTACTATAATAAATACTTAACCTTTCCCATAGATTTGTCATGTCTAGTGATCATGCAAGTGTTTTTTTTTTTTTCTTGCAGGTGGTCATGGCAACAACCTGATCGCTGTGCTGGCAAAGTATATCTACCACAAGCACGACCCAGCGCTGCCACGACTTGCTATACAGCTGCTGAAGAGACTCGCCATGGTAATGCTGGACACGTTGTTGTGGTCTTCATGTGGAAAACAGCTTTATAAAGGGACTAAATAATGTAGTTTTACATGTAAAATGCCTGAACTTTGGGGTTTGAGTGAGTGTTGTTATTGTTAACTAAAACTGTTAAAAATTGTAACATTTTTGTTAATTGGAATGAATTTGAAATAAAAATATTAGATGACGAAAAAAAAAATGTATAACCGAAATCAAAACTAATAAAAATGTCAAGCACATAAAATTACTTAAAAAAATAAATAAATAAATAACCCTGAAAATATAAAAATAAAAATTATTCAGAATATTAAGAAATACTTTAATTGTATATAAATAATATATATATATATATATACACACACACACTGCTGTTCAAAAGTTTGGGAGCAGTAAGACTTGTAATGTTTTTAAAAAAAGTCTCTTATGCTCAAGACTGCATTTATTTTATCAAAAATACAGAAAAAAAAAACACTAATCTTGCAAAATGTTATTACAATATAAAATAATGGTTGCTATTTTAATATACTTTAAAGTATAATTTATTTCTGTGATGCAAAGCTGCATTTTCATCAGCCATTACTCCAGTCTAAAGTGTCACATGATCCTTCAGAAATCATTCTAATATGCTGATTTATTATTAGAATTATCAATGTTGGCAACAGTTTTGCTGCCAAATATTTTTTTCAGGATTCTTTGATGAATAAAAAGTTAAAAAGAACAGCATTTATTCAAAATATAAATCTTTTCTAACAATATAAATCTTTGCTATCACTTATCAATTTAACACATCCTTGCTGAATAAAAGTTTTAATTTCTTTCAAAAAAAGAAAGAATAAAAATTGATTGACCCCAAACTTTTGAACGGTAGTGTATATTGTTAGAAAAGATTGCTATTTTAAATAAATGCTCTTCTTTTTAACTTTTTATTCATCAAAGAATCCTGAAAAAAAGTATCACAGGTTCCAAAAAAATATTAAGCAGCACAACAGTTTCCAGCGCTGATAATAAATCAGAATATTAGAATGATTTCTGAAGGATCATGTGACACTGAAGACTGGAGTAATGATGCTGAAAATTCAGCTCTTTAAAATCTTATACATATCTATCTATATGTATGTGTGTGTATATGTGTATGTATGTGTATATATATATATATATATATATATATATATATATGTATATTATATATATATATATATATATATATATATAATATACTAAAGTAACACTGTTTTAACTTTTTAGTAGAGGGAAACCAGTAGTTGGTTTGACTATCGATTTTAATACTCCAACTGTTCAGTATAATCACTGCTAAAAAATTAATCGTTACTAAAGCTGAAAAATATTGAAAATATTTCACATAACAAATTTACTAAAACTTAGACCTAATTTAAGCTAAATTAAAAACTGAAAGTATAAAAATAAGAGATAATTAAAATATTAATAAATACTATAATGTATGAAAATAATACTAAAATAACACTAGTTTTAATACATTTATAGTAGAGACAATCCAATAATGGGTTTGACCATTGGTTTTATTTAATACTTACACTGTTCAATATATTCATTACTAAAAAAATGATTACTAGTAATCATTACTAAAACAAACAAAAAAACTAAAGCTGAAATAAAAATAAAAGCTAAATAGAAATAGAAAAAATGTCAAAAGCACAACAAAATTACTAAAACTTGAATAAATTTACACAAATTAAAAAATGAAAATATAAAAATAAAAGCTAATTCAAACTATTAATAAATATTCTAAAGTATATAAATAACCTTAAAATAACACTATTTATTTATTTTGTCTTTCACTGTTCAATATAAACAGTATCAGTCATTAAATATCTTGGTTGATGTCTTATAGTGATTCAATTGTTATGGTAATTATGTTATAGTTAATTTAATAACAGTAGAAGTCCCACCATGATATAAGAAATGTGTATTGTGTGTGCTATGTTCAGGTGGCTCCCATGTCTGTGTACGCTTGTCTGGGCAGTGATGCCGCTGCGATCAGAGATGCGTTTCTGACGCGACTACAGAGCAGAACTGAAGACATGCGTATTAAAGTCACCATACTGGAGTTCCTCACCGTGGCTGTGGAAACACAACCTGGACTCATTGAGCTCTTCCTCAACCTGGAGACCAAAGCAAAGGTCAGAGGTCACGGAAATGCTCATAGAGTTAGTGTGCGATGGTGAATGATTCAGAGCAGTATGTGACCGTCTGGTTTGTAGGAGTTTTCTCTGGGAGAGTGGAGCTGTTTGTCAGTGGTGTTGGAGTTGTTGGACTCTAAGCAGCAGGGGAAGTACTGGTGTCCTCCACTCCTGCACAGGGCGGCACTGGCCTTCCTCCACGCACTCTGGCAGGACAGACGGGACAGCGCGCTCTCTGTGCTCAGGACCAAGTGAGTCCCTCACACATGACGCAGTTGGGCAGTGCTTCTCAGGCTTTTTTGCTCAAAGGTCCCTGTTGTCCAACCCATTATTCAGAGGCTTCCTGATAAATGCAAATTCTAATAATTCTGTCATAATTATGATGAAGCTGCTGTTTTCAAACATTTTTGTAAAGAATCTAATATAGGGATGTAACGATTAACCGCGAGCCGGTTGAAAATCGATTTAAATATGTGACGATGCAAATTGGTTGAGATGCTAAACAAATCGTGATTCAGTTAGGAGTAGGAGTTTATATGAATGTATGTCTGAGGGGAACTTACTGTCTTTAGAAAAGTTTAGATGGTATTTTTTCTTTTCATCTTGCCTCTTTCGCTTGAAAACCATCCATCGTTTCCTCAATATGCGCGTCATTTTTGCTGCTCAGAGCTTCGCGCTTGTGCTGACGCGGCGAGTATACTCTCCAAGTTTCGTTATGCTTTCAGTTTCGTTTGCCCTTTGATGTTTCTCATATGCAACAGAAGTTGAAGCGCTTATGAGTTGACCAATGCGGTCGCAGTCTGGAGCTCTGCATATTAAAGTTAATAAGTGCAGCGCTGCTTTGTTTACAGCGGAAACCAAGGAACGGTTTAAGCGCCACCTGCTGGCAGAGAGTGAATCTGCGTCTCATTCAGCTCAGCTTTCATGCAGATATTTGTTATGTATAGTTTCACAAAACTAAAGTCAAATCATTCTATTTTTGCTTCAAATTTCGAAATTATACAACCTAATTTAGATTAAAAACTCCTCATGTTCCATGTATGCAGCATCTTTGTTTGGATCAAGATTAAAATCCATTTTAAATGGAAAGAGCACAGACAAAGCCTTATTTTGTTTATATGAAGAGATTTTTTTTATTTGTGTTACTTATTTGATTTGAGGCTTGTTTTAAAATTTCAATTTAGTTTTGTTATTTACATTTACTTTAAATTTATATTTTGTTATTTAGCAAACGCTTTTATCCAAGGCGACTAACAAATGAGGACAATAGAAGCAATCGATGGTCACGCTGCTCCTCATCCTCCTCAAACAGTGGAAAAGGTGGGTGTTTTTGTAAATGATTGGCTCAGCTTCACGTGTGAAATTAATAGAAACGTCTCTGAAATAGAAATGAATAGAAACGTCAAGGTTATACTAAACTAAAACTGAAACCATAAAAAAATACAAATTTTGTTACTTAAAATAAATGTTAACTGAAATGAAATATATATATATAAAAAAAAAAAAATGTATTTATAACTTTTGACAGCTAGTTTCCAAAGCAACGTATCATTTTCATTTAGTTTAACTTGATGTACTAAAATAACTAAAAGTAAAACTGAAATGAAAATAATAAGAACTATACTGACAGACATAAAAAATAGTAACTAATAAAAATGACAAAAACACCAAAAAATAAATTAATTTAAAATTAAAATAAAAAGGGAAAATACAAAAAGAAAAATTAATAAAAAAATTTAAAACATGCCCACATTTACACCCATGTTATTTTAGTATCATGCTATTTTACACACACACACACACACACATATACACACACATATAAATAATTTCCTATTTCTATTTGATTTTAAAGTTTTTGTTGCGTTCTTGTCGTTTTTAGTTTTGTTTTAATATAATTTTAAATGTTTACTGAAGTTAAGCTACAAAAACAATTAACTAAAAGGTCATGATGAACTGGGAAGGGTGTTTTGAATGTTAGTAGTGTCTATATAATATTAAAAACTCTTCAAAGGAGCATGTTAAGTAATATTGCTGATGTGGTTTGTGTCAGTGTGTTGGTGTCCGCCCCAGCTCTACTGCCGCCCCTGTCTCTGATGATGGAAAGCGTTCTACATGCTGAACAACAGCTCACGGACCGAACCAAAGCCAAACTCCTGTCAGCTCTCATCTTAGCCCTGCAGATACAAGGACTCAACGGTCAGTCTGCATGTTTGTTTGGGGATAACATATTACACCAACTGTGTGCATATTGTTTGTTCTGTTTTAACAATTGTTTAACATTTACTGGTTCAGGAGGAGAGATTACCCAGCTTCCCCAGCTGCTGTTGTGTGTGTGTGAGATGGTTCAGGACGAGGCCCTGACGTTGATTGACCGCACACGTCACACGATACAGAGAGGTGACGTTCAGGAGGACAGCATGGAGACAGACAGCCCACACATCCAGAAAGACCAGCAAGACTCAGTGAGTGTGTGTTTGTATGTATAATGTACACAGAATGTATATATGCTATCCCATGATGTACTGCACTTAGGGCTGTGCAAAAAATCGAATGCGATTTTCATGCGCATCTCGTCAGTAAAGCCGCTCCTGTGATTAGTAGTAAATCTCCAGCACGTGCTATCAGATGGAGCGGCATTTACTACAGAGAGCCGTAGTTCACTGACAAGCTACACAAAATCGCGTTCAAAATCGGCAATGAATCGCATGAAAATCGCATTCGATTTTTTGCACAGCCCTAACTGCACTTGACCTGATATTAACTCCCAAAAGCCAAGAAATTAGATTAAAAGTTGATTAAAATTGTGGTCATTTGACAACAATATGGAAACTTGTTTCTGCAGTGGAATAAAAAAAAATCCATTGCGGAAAAAAAAATTTGCAAAATGTAAACTCAGAATTAAAGGTGCCATAGAATGCATTGATACAATATTTTAAATTGTTCTTTGATATCTACATAGAAGGTATGTGGCTTCGGTAAGGGCGTAGCTCACACAGCAAACAGATCTCTACTGTCCGGCGTGAATGATGGAGAGATTAGGCATCCAACCTTATATGTTTGAGCCTGTATTAGATGAAGATACAGATTTTGAGAGATTTTGCAAGAATGTTTAGCGTCCGTGGTATGAACATGATCGCTGCGATACACTGGCGGAGTGAACGAGGCTTGAGAGAGAGTTGTGAGTGAGGGCACGGACACAGCCTCTGTGTTGCCAGATCCAGCTGTTATAAGCATTTTTGGACTTGTCTTTTCCACTTTTTTTGACACTTTAGAAAGTTAATAAAGTAGGGTGTTGCAGTTTAGGGTCAGTGATATCTTTATCTTATCGTAATTGCAAAAGATTTGAAATAATTTCAGTTTATTTTTATTTATTTATCGCAGTGATTTGGACTATGAGATGGACACTTGCTTTTTGCACTTTGTTGCACTTTTTTTTTTACTTTTGGATTTCATTTGGTTTAATGAAATATAGTTGAATAAAATATTCTGAAGTAAAATTGTTGATTTTTTTTTTTGCGGGAAATTAATCGCTTAGATTAATCGATAAATTAGTCGATAGATTAATCGAAATAAAAATAGTCGTTAGTGGCAGCCCTATTGGCAACACTGCATCGATGATTCGGTTGTGCAGGTCCGGCTGGCCTAGAACATGGGCTGGTATACGTTATGCAAATGTTGGGGGCGTAAATATTAATGATCCCGACTGTAAA
>NW_015551044.1:490638-491205 GCF_001515605.1 Sinocyclocheilus anshuiensis
GTTTATTTATTTATTGGTTTTTGTTTGTTTTAATAGCAACATCTGGAAACACTGCCTCGATGATTCGGCTGTGCAGGTCCAGCTGGCCTAGAACATGGGCTGATATACATTATGCAAATGTTGGGGGCGTAAACATTAATGAGCCCGAATGTAACGTCACAGTAGGTGTTATGTTGGGATTTGCCTCTTTTTCAGTGGTCTTTTGCACGCACGAGATTTACATAAGAATGTGGAAACAATGGTGTTTGAGGCTCACGGTATGTCATTTCCATGTACAGAACTCTTATTATTCAACTATGCCAAGGTAAATACAGTTTTCCATTCTATGGCACCTTTAAGAGAAAAAATGTCAGAATTCCATTAAGTAAACTCAGAATTCCAAGATGTGAAGAAAAAAAGTCTGAGTTTATATCTTTTTTTTTTTTTTTTGCTCCATAGAAGAAAAAACAAAAAAAAAGGTATTTGTCTCAATTTTTTTTTTTTTTTAGATTTTGTATCAGAATTGCAAGGAACAAATCTAAATTGAGAGAAAGTTTTTTTTTTTTTTTTTTTTTGGGGGAAACGGAT
>NW_015551044.1:491857-506709 GCF_001515605.1 Sinocyclocheilus anshuiensis
AACAAAACTAAATTGAGAGAAATTTTTTTTTTTTTTTTTTTTGTGGCGGAAACGAGTTTCCATAACGTTACTGTTTAAAGTCTTGAGTATATAATGCATGCTATTCGCATACATTTTATAGGCAGTATATTGTGCAGTATATACAGTATGCAGTTATTCCATTTAGATCATAACCAGTATATCTCTCTCTGTCTCAGGTGTGTGTGTTAGCTCTTCATCTCTCTAAAGAGTTGTGTCGGGCTGACGAGGATGGTGAACAGTGGCTGCAGGTGGTCCGGAAGCTGCCAGTTCTGCCGTCGGTTCTGAGCGCTCTAGAACTCAGTCTGCGATCCAAACAGAACCTTTACTTCACTGAGGCAGCGCTTCATCTGCTGCTCACACTCGCAAGAACACCGCAGGTACACGCAGCAGCTTTAGAAACATTTATCCAAAGCAGTTTACAAAAGAGGAACAAAAGCCAACAATATTCACCAGGATATAGAAATCTTGGATATGTAAGGTAGTATAATTATAAAAGTGTGATTTCTAGACATGGAAAAGTCATATAAATTGATCAAAACTCTATTGATAGTTATATATTTTATGACTTTTTTTTTTTTTTTTTCAATTTTCAAGTAGTAACTGAACTGTGAGAAAAAAATGTTACAAAATTCTTATCCTAAAAGGCCTTGTTCACCTAAAAATGGAAATTGTCATTATTTACTCTTCCTCATGTCTTTCTAAATCTATAAGACTTGAAAATATGAAAATATTTTTATGAAACCTGGGAGGTTTCTGTCCCTTCATTGAAAGTCCAGGTAGCCAAACTTAGCAGAATATAAAGGCCTTGCAAAACAAATCCATATGAATCGAGTCAAAAAGGTTATGAACCACTGATTTTAATGCAAAGTGTATGTGAAACTTGGAAGAGATTTGACTGTGATATGGGTGACATGTTAAAATCATAAACAACATTAAATATGTATTTCACTTCAAAAATGAACAAGTACCACACACTAGGACTTTAACATCAAGTCGTGACTCAAAAATGAAATAAACTACTCAAAGATATATGAACAAAGTGATTGGCTAAAATGAAAGTTTGTCATGTTCCTGTAGGGGGCAGCAGCAGTGGCAGGTGCTGGAGTGATTCAGAGCATCTGTCTTCCTCTCCTCAGTGTGTATGAGGGTCCAGCTAACGGAGCCACGCAGGTACTGCTTTACAACTACAACATCCTAATTTATTAATTTTTTTTCCCGAGGAGGTTCAGAGACTCTGTATGACTGTTAAGGCTATAGATGGTATACAGTTTCGTCTACTGGGCATGCGCACGTCAATGTAGCGTCATTTTTGTCACACTGTACAACAATAATTACTGTTTTTGCATTATTGTAAGGCAGTGGTTCTCAACCTTTTTTTCCGCTGGGCCGCACTATGGTCCAAGTGCAAGTCTCACGGGCCGCACGCATATCATTTACATATTATGTCACCAATACAAACCAACCAGATTTATAATATTATAGCCTAAATATTATGATATCTAATCGATTACATTCATTTAAATAAATAAATATATAATTCTACTCCCCATTAATAAAACACCTGATGCTGTCGGGAGCTGACCAATTTTGTGAAATTCGGCTCGAAAGGAGTAACAGCACAATGAAGTTGTGATTGTAAGTTGCAGTCCGTAAGACTTGACGCGTGACATTGCAGAAAATGTGCGTTCACAAATGTAACCTACGTTGATCCAAATATGGAAAGCACTTTCGAATTGAATAATCTGAGGTTCTCTCCAGAGATGTTTCCACATTTCTGCAATTAAGGATGATTGCTGCGTAGTATGGGTGTTTCCTTTTGCCTAAACATCTTCAAGTGAGTGGCGGGGCAAACCGAAAGTCCAGCACTCTGCTACCTTCACTGCTGATACTGCGACTGTTCTTGTTTGTATGCGTTCCTTCGCTGGCATTTTCCACATTCCGTTTTTCTCCCTTAATAACAAATTTGTCCATTCTGATGCTCAATTTTACCAAACTAATGACTGCTGATGACTATTTGAATTGAATTCTGCCAAAGTGCACGCTTGTAAGTGTTTGTTAAATGTGTAACGTTAATTACGCGAGTGCAAGTCTGCTCATGTCTGAAAATAGCATATGAAAAACAAAATTATTTTACATAACAAAAACATTATAGCTTATATTTGTTTAGTACATTTTTAAATTAATGTAAAAACTAAAATGTAAATGTAAAACTGAAAGTAATTTTTTTTTATTGTGTTCAGCATGGTGGGCCGCATTTGAATTCGTGACGGGCCGCGGGTTGAGAACCACTGTTGTGAGGGGTAGGTGTAGACATTAATAAAACACAATCTAATAAGTAGAAAATTACATTTATTGTTAGCTTCCAGTTTTAGCTGTATCCCTTGTAGCCACAACCCTGTATGAGCGCTGCTGTTATCTCTGTCAGGCATTTATGCGGAAGTCTCAGGACGCCCCCAGCTGGATGGGTGTGTACAGACTGAGTCTGTCTCTGATGGAAAGTCTGCTGAAAACTCTCCGTTACAACTTCATTAATGAAGCGCTCGACTTTGTTGGCGTGCACCAGGAGCGCATTCTGCAGGTGTGTTTTTATGCCTATGTTTATGTTGATTATATATAGAAATGTATTTATTTATTTTCTTTCATTTCCTAAATGTCTGTTGTAATTCAGCCAGTTGAACTTTATTTTTTATTTTTCTATATATTTTACTTTTTTTTTTTTTTTTGTAGTTCTCATCCTTAATAATGATTTTCATTTTTAATATAGTAACGATCCTGTCTGGTTGCAGTGGATTTTATGAGCATAATTTAAAAGCATTACAAGAAGTGCTATAATTTAAATACTTTTAATATACTTAATTATAATTGTCATTGGAAAAAAAATGATAAAGGTCCTACTAGGGCTGCACGATTATGACAAAAATCATAATTGTCGATTATTCCCTTGAAATTGTAATTGCGATTATTAATTACGATTATCGCAATTTACATTGAATGATGTTTATACCATTGTTTGATGCAACTGCATGCCGTATTTTTATATGAAAATAAACAAGCTGAAAACACTCTAACTGAAAAACCTTTAGTGCTTATCTATAGTATTAAGCCTCAAATGTCAAATATACATCGGATTGGTTTCTTTAAATTATATAAAAAAGTTAAAATATGAATGGTATTATAATGTTAAACTAAAACTAAAATTAAAACAATGGAAAAACCCTTAAGATAACATGTAGAAAGAAAAAAACGCATCTTAAGCACGCCGAATAACATGAACGATTAATTGCCGCTTTGAACGATTACGTAATTGTGGCATCCGTAATTGTAATCGCGATTAGAAATTCGAATAATTGTGCAGCCCTAGGTCCTACAGTTAGGCTTAATTTTATATGCAAAATATATATTCTTTTGATTTTGAGGTGAGAGATAACCTACATTTTTTTTGTTTTCATGACATTCACTCAGAATATATCTTTCCATTCCATCTTTCTCATTTTCTTTCAGTTTGCTTTGATGAAGTTGTTGACATTGTTCCAGTTTTTCCGTTCTTTTCTGGTGAGCGTATGACGGCTCACTGAGGATGTTGTGTGTTGTATGTAGTGTCTGAACGCGGTGAGGACGGTTCAGTCTCTGGCGTGTCTGGATGAGGCCGATCACACGGTGGGCTTCCTGCTCCAGCTCTCAAACTTCTGCAAAGAGTGGCACTTCCACCTGCCGCAGCTGCTGAGAGACGTCCAGGTACACTCCAGCACTTCTGCTTCTTTCCTCTACAATTATTTCAAAAGTTAATAATTTAAGACAAGTATTTGTATTGTAACTTGTAGTGTTAGTGTATATATAAAATACTATGAACTATGAATGAATTAGAATATTGACTTATAATTAGGGCTGTCAGTCGATTAAAATATTTAATCTAATTAATTACATGATGTGTTGATTAATTAATCTAATTAATCGCAAATTACATTTTAATTTTATTTGATTCAACATAAAATTTATTACACAAACGTTTAGGCTACAACAGCCCAACATAAACTATGGAACACAAAAGAAGATAATTTGAGAAACATCTCCGTTTTTTTTTTTTTTTTTTTGTTCTTTCATGCAATGGAAGGAATAAGGAACTAAAACTGCCAGCAGGTGGCGGTAAATGTCTTTACGAGTCTTTCATTCAATTCGTTCAAACGGCTGATTCATTCAGGAATTCAGTAAACGGCTCTCTTTATGAATGGGCCTTTGAATCATTAATTCACCAGATTCGTTCAAAACAGATTCATTTAGAAACTAAACACCGCTGTGTTGCTCGAAGACGCACTGCAGTTCTGCTGCGGTTTTTTAGGTAATATTTTTGTTGGCAAAACTGAGCAAAAACAGTTTAAAATTTAACACAGTAACTTCTTATTTACTGAACTGTTATATAAAATCACATTTGCACTCGTTATATTCAGGATAAACAGCACTCGTGTGATACTGCTCTCGCTGCTCGTGTGATATCGCTTATCATGTGATATAAATATGAGACCAAAACTCATACAGGAGCACTTTTGCCCCAATATCTTGAATTTTAGGGCATAACTGCACTTGTGGAGTTGTAGCCCTGCATCATATTTGTCAGCAGTCAGCTGTATGAAATGTAAGATGATGTACAGGTCTGGGGGCGGGGCCAGTGCGTTAACTGCGTTAAAATATTTTAATTGCGTCATTTTTTCATAACTAAACCTGACAGCCCTACTTAAAATATTTACTTGAAGTCTCCCCTGAGATTTTGTCTAAAGGGTTCAGAAGTTGATGTTTGTGTGTTTCAGGTGAATCTGTGCTATCTGTGTCAGACGTGTACGTACCTCCTGCACAGCAAGAAAATGCTGCATCATTACCTGCAGGTATGAGACGTGATGCTCTGACCCATCTTCAGTTTGTCAGTGCTGTATGTGGTTGATTTATTATGCGAGTCTGTTTGCTCAGGCCAAGAATGGGGAGGGGCTTCCACCCGGGCCACACCCCCAGCATGCCGTACAGCCCGCCTCCAAAGAGCAGGAGGAGGCGGAGTCTAAAGCGCTGCAGGCGGTTCAGTGCAGCCTGTTAAAGATCCTCAGCAAAACTCTGGCCACATTACAGCACTTCACACCCGATTGCTGTCAGATACTGCTGGACCAGGTACACACATCCACACAATATAAACACTCGCCATTCACGGCTGGAGCGTTAAATCATGCGTTTTTCTGTGTGTGTTTAGTCGATGGACCTTGCGGAGTACAGGACGCTGTTTGTGTTGAGTTTCACCACTCCTGCCTTTGACTCTGATGTGGCTCCGTCGTTTGGGACTCTCATGGCCACCATTAATGTGGCGCTGAGCATGCTGGGAGAGGTAGTGCAGCGCTTTCAGCTCTTCTGGTATAGTGAATGTTGTTTGTTTCTGTGCTGATTGTGGTGTTGTGTTTGTAGATTGAGAAGAGGAAGGAGCCGGTGGTGGTCTCTGAGGACACTCAAGCACTGAAGTGAGCAGAAACGCTCCTGTGATGTTTACAGTGCGGTGTGGGTTTGAGCTCGAGGTCGTCTCATGCTCTTTCTCTGTGGTTTCAGGTCTTTGTTGATGTTCTCGATGGAGAACTGCTTCTATGTGTTGATCTCTCAGGCTGTTCGCTGTCTGAAGGATCCTTCAGTTTTGCCCCGAGACAAACAGAGACTCAAACAGGAGCTCAGCTCAGAGCTGGTGAGTCCTTCATTGGGCTTAAGATATATTCAATTATTTCAATAAATCAACTTTATTGCCAATCATGAAATTAATTATTTGACCTCAAATCAAATTTTTTATTTATCCATTTAATTATCTACATATTTTAAGTTTTGTGACTTATTTTCATTACTTGTAAGACCTAAATCATCCTGTGTGCACTGTTTTTTTTCCACATTCTTTATTGTATTTGAATATTTTGATTATTATTATTTTTTTTTAATTTACAATTTTTTTTATTTGATGTTTTGTGATTTTTTTTTTCCCCTCCTTTTTTTTATTACTGTAAGACTATAATCATCCTGTCTGGACAGTGTTTGTTTCAACAGATTCCAGATAAATTATATTTTTATTTACTGACAGATTTATTTGTTTAATTATCAACATTTTTATAATTACTGCAGAACTATAATCATCCTCTCTGGATGGTGTTCCACAGATTCCCTTTTTTATTAATTGGTTGATTGATTGATTTATGTACTTTTTTTGTAGGTTTTTTTATTTCAGTAAGACACCATGATAAATATGAAATTATATTTGTATATCTTTTGATTTTGGGGTGAAATATGACCTTAAGCAGGTTTTTTACACATTTGCTTGATTCACCCAAATGTTTTCTTTCAGAGTACGTTGTTGTCGACGTTATTCCGTTTTTTCCGGCGAGGTTCCCCTTCCTCCCCAGCCAGCGGGCTGCTTCTCTCAGTGCAAACCAAACCACCCACACCAGGATCCAAGGCCACGCCGGAGGGCCAGGAGCCCTTCATTCAACTGGTCCAAGCCTTCGTCCGGCACGTCCAGCGCTAGACGCACACATCCCGCTCTGATCAGAGCTCCGTATTAAACGATGATTCAGAGATCTGAATCGCACTCAAAGGGAAACTCCAGCAGAGTGAATCCGTTTCAGTGATTCTGGCTTCGACTTCGGTGAGCCGTTTGGTGCCAAAGCTCATCGCGGGTCCTGGACTGCACACAGGGCCTTTTCTATTTAAAAGCATTTACCTTTTTTTCCTCATAAAAATACAGACGGTCCTACAGCAGCTGATAAAAACTGTCAAAACATTTAAATGTTTTTGTAGTTACATGTATATAATTAAAACGTTACAGATGTCTGTCATGATTGTATGCCATAGCTGTTTTGTATGAAACCTTTCTGTCCCAGTTGCCATATATTTGTCTTATAACCATAATAAACTGAAAGGGAGTAAAGCTGAACACGGTGCAACTTTTTGAATGTACTCTAACACTTGTGCTAGAAAATAATGAAATATCGGTAACATTTCATTTTTAGAATTGCAATGATTTTTTTGTGACATTTAAATTTTTATATTAACTGTTGGAAAACAAAAACAAAATATTTATTAGTTCTGTTCTCTAATTTCTATTCTTTTATTTTTTAACGCATAAAACCTTATTTTTTTTTCTGAAGATTTTTTATATATATATATACATAAAAAAAACGTTAATGTCACTAAAATTATTTTAAATGTGCTGATGTGCTTAATTATATTATTTTAAATGCTAAGGTTCTCTGCTTAAAGTCATGCATTAGCATTAATTATATACCTAACAATAAACAAAACTTTAATCTACATTAATATGTTCTGACGTTCTACATTAACATCTACAAATACATTTTAATGTTTCAAAATGTATCAACGTTACAAAACAAACATGCACAATAGTAAGCAATAGTGTATTTGGGTCAAAGACGTTAAGATGTCCACATCAAAAGAAATGTACAAAAATAAGCACATTAAATGTAAGTAAAGTGTCTACTTTTAAGGTTTAAAATAAGTTTTTGGAGAATAAAATGTCAAAATTTGGTTCAAATAATGCTAAATTTAATTCAGTGCAACATTTATGTAAAAATTCAAACAACATGCTTATTCTGACGTGTACATATTAAAATATATAAAAGGGAGCATATTAAATTGTGTTTTAAATGAGTAAAAAATTCTTACTGACAAATGGGCAAAACCTAGGAGAGTGGCAAATTAAAAAAAAAAGTAAAATTACAACGTAGTATTTGGGGTGAAAGTCTTTTAATGTCATAAAATGATTTTTGTTGTAAATATGCCAGACAAGATTGTTACACAATGACATTTTAGTGGGTGTCTTCTATAAATCGGAAAAATGTATATTTATTTTTTTGCTCTGAAAAACAAAAACAATTTAAAGCAGTATTATACTTGTTTTTATGCGTAAACCCTTTTTCGTCTTTGACTCATTTATAAATGTATACAAACCTAATTGTTTAAAAAAAAAATTGCATTCATGAGGCTGGCTAATGTCTTTTATATTCTATAGATATGTTGCATGACAACACTAAGTTGTTTTGTTTTGGTTAAATGTGTAATTTATTATACAGTAGATTTAGTGCTGTGATATTATAGATGTCATTGTAGAAATGGATCATTCACATTCAGCCTTGATTTGTTTATTCCATTAAAATGTCCAATAAAAATGTTTTCATAGACAAATTTAATAGGCTTACTAATAAAACGAGTGAATAAGAAACCTTGCTAAAATAAGATTTTTAAAGTTTCACAACTCATTTTGCCAATATAAATATCTATTAAAACCTAACTGAAGTCTTAAGTCTTGCTGTAACAGTTGAGTAGTTGTATAAAATCTAATGCTGATTAGTCCAGTATAATTCAAACCGGTTTACCATGAAAGCAGAGAGACTGTTCTATGAGGGTTTAAACATTTACTTTAAACACAGTCTGCTACATTAAACCATGCGCTCATTAAATGTACATGTACCATTCATTTACATCAAAATATTAGATCTTAAGCAGGATAATACAGCATCACAGGAGACCGGCAGTGAACATGAGACTGTCTAAAACTAGTATAAAACTAAAGCTCAAAGTATTTACAGGAGAAAATCTCTTCCGCTATTAAAAAACATTCCCTTTTACACGGTTAAATGCTCACTGTATATGTGCAAATAATTCTGAACGGTATCAGCGTACCTCAAAGAGTAATAAATTAAGAATGCAAATTAAAAGAGAAAACCATGATGTAAGGAATCAACAGTCCTGATCTGGAGTCAGTGAAGTTTCTAACAGCTGCAGTGGGAGGAGTTTTCACTGCAGGCTGAGCCTCTGCCTGAATGCTGCTGACAGGCCACGCCCCCCGACTGCTGATTGGTCACTGGCCATTCAGTGGGATGTCCTGCAGAAACACAATCGGCTAAAACTATCAAGATGTGTTGGGAGCCAAATGATCAAGCAAATCCATGCAGAGCATCTCAAGCCTGAAATAAAACCCCTTCAGACAAACACAGCAGAGACATGGAGTAAAACTCTTCATACGGGCCACTGGGGTTTAAACAACTGCAAGCAAAACAAATGTAAAAATAAAGGAAAGACAGCAGTGAACATGCAGCGATCATCATGCAAAGAAACAGCTCTGCTTCTGAAAGCACACAAACACACGAGCGTTCATTAAACTAACCTTCCACCTGCAGAGCCTTCAGCCCAAAAACATTCAGATAGTTAGACTGAAAGACAGAGCATTAATATCATGAAGACAGGAAAGAGAATTTATTTTTTACAAAATTAAAATATCTACAGATAAATGTCCTTTACAAAGAAACATTCAGGACAACAGAACATGAAAAAAATATTTTAGAGGTACTTTGTTGTAGCCAAAAAAACAAACCAAAAAAAGGACGAAACATTTTTTTTTTTTTAAATGTTAGAAAATAAATGTCATACTAAGTCCACAGTATTGTCGTGTGATTGCTTTTTTTATATGGCAATAAATTAATTCTGACATCCAAAAAAGAGTTTATCACAGGATTCACCATCAAACTCTCCTTGAATACTTTGGGTCCAAAAATATGTTTGCAAGTATTTAATTTTTTTATGTCATTCAGTTGCATCACAATTTATTATTACCATTTATTTCATATACTTAAAAGTCTACTATATAACATTGCAAGGTTTATTTAATTTTAAATAAGTAAATCAATTGAACCGAAATGCAATTAACTTTTTGAATGATTATTTTTTATTTTAAATTATTAAATAAACTATATTTATTTTATAGTGTATATTAAATAATAAACTAATTCCGACATTCCCCCAAAAAAAGGTTTATTGCACAATGACAAACATTACCATCAAAACTCTGCTTGAATACTTGGGGTCCAAAAAACTTGTTAGGAAGCATTTTATTTTTTTATTCTATGTCATTCAGTTGCATCACATCCTCCTTGTGACCATCATGTGCAACTTTTTTAAAAATATTTTTGAAAGAAGTCTCCTCTGCTCACCAAGTCTGCATTTATTTGATCAAAATACAGTAAAAACAGTAAAACTGTGAAATATTATTGTAATTTAAAATAGGTGTTTTTAATTTGAATATATTGTAAATACTTTATTCCTGTGATGCGCA
Source organism: Sinocyclocheilus anshuiensis (assembly GCF_001515605.1). Classification (NCBI taxonomy): domain Eukaryota; kingdom Metazoa; phylum Chordata; class Actinopteri; order Cypriniformes; family Cyprinidae; genus Sinocyclocheilus; species Sinocyclocheilus anshuiensis. Next base: position 502,014 of record NW_015551044.1, read on the forward strand.
GCTGAATTTTCAGCATCATTACTCCAGTCTTCAGTGTCACATGATCCTTCAGAAATCATTCTAATATGCTGATTTGCTGCCCAAGAAAACAGTTGTGCTGCTTCATATTTCTGTGGAAGCCTCGATACATTTCCCCCAGGATGAACAGAGTTTGGTTTGCTCTCATGTAAAAGAACACAAAGGTAAACGCACCTCCAGGTTTCCTCTGGCTCTCATCAGCACGCCGTGAGTCAGAGACACTGCAGAAACACGACACACACATCAGTGTTGGTTGACTCTGCATGAGTGTGAGTGTGTGTGTTGCTCTCTTACGCTGGTCGATGATGACGCGCTCCATGCCCTCTTTGAGCTGGTTGGTGGATCTGAGGTGTTTGACGGCTCTGCTCAACATCCGCTCCTGCTGAGACAGACGAGTCTTCAGACGACTGATCTCACTCTTCAGCAGCTCCTCCTGATGACACACACACACACACACACACACACACACACACACACACACACACACAGAGATAACACGATTACACGCACACACACACACACACACACACACAGACACAGACACAGACACACAGTTAGCACAGTACTGCTGGCAATGATTTTACTAACAAAGTTTCACATAATCACTGAATTAGAAATTATTGTGTGTGAATTGTAAATTATTGTGAGGTTTGATGGTATTAGGGTTTATTTCTTATTTCTCATTTTTATGTATCAGTCGCAATGCTTCACAATGCATTCATTTCATCACTGATTTTTAAGTCTATATTTCATATATACTATAATACAATGGGAGGTGATTTTTATTTGACAGAAATAAATGTTCAATTCTATTTTAATTCAATTAAATTAATTTCACACCTTTAGTCACATTTTATAGTATTTTTTATTTAATGGTAAGAACACGCCACAATGTATTTAATTTAGTCAACTGTATTTAATTAGGTGTATTTTGTTTAACAAATACATTTTAACTTCATTGTAATTAAAAGTAATCAATTTCACACATTTATAGTCACACTTTATTATATTTTTATTTTTATTACATTAGGTATATTTTATTTCACATAAATAAAATGAAAATGGAAAATTAGTTTTTATTTATTTATTTAAATAAAATAAAATAAAATGTGACATAAATAAGGTGTGAAATTAACGATAGGAACACATTAGCATGTTTTCAATTATTATTTGACTTAATTGTCATATATTTAATTTAATCTATTATATTACATTTCAAGGTGTATTTTACTTCACAAATAAATTTGAATAAAATGTTAATGTCACACCTTGTTTCTGGTCACAATTTATTGTATTTTTATTTCATGATAGGAACACTTCAACATGTATTTAATTATTTCAAATTATATATAATTTAGTATACTATATTACATTACAATATGTGTTTTATTTCACATAAGTAAATAATCAAATTGATAAAAATTAACTTGATTATACAAAGTCAACATTGTATTGTGATTTTTTTTGCCTATAAGCCAACAGTTAAGTGAAGTTTATTTTCCTGAAAAGTATATTATTTCACATAAATAAATAAATACATTTCACACTTATTGATGGTCACATTTTATTATATTTTTATCAAATAATATAATAAAAGGAACATTTCATGATGCATTTAATGTCAGTTACCTTCCTTTAATAGCCTTAAGTCATGGGTGTATTCACACCTGTCTTGTTTGGTTCGATTGAATCAAACTCAAGTTCGTTTCACCTCTTGGTGCGGATCTTTTGGGCAGATGTGTATACAGCAATCGCACTCGGGTGCGCACCAAACAACCGCACCGAGACCCAGCTGAAGAGGTGGTCTCAGTCCGCTTCCAAATGAACTCTGGTACGGTTGAATGGATGAACTAATGAATGGATGACCTTAGCACACGCATGGTTTTGTTTACAATTTCTGGTTCACTTGCAAAAAGGGTAGTATGAAAGCGAACCGCACCAAAAAAAAACAAAAAAACAACAACATTGTATTTGGTCCGGACCAAAGCAAGAACTAGCGGACTTCCCTGGTGTGAATACACCCTATATTTAAGCTTGATCTAAATAAAAACCTCATGTTACCTGTTGAGTGTGTGTGGCATCTCCTGAGGGTAGTGAGACTCTCCAGAGCAGTTTGAGAAGTCGAGCGGCCTCCTCCAGAACCTGCTGCATGGTGTTCACACTGCCAGAGACACTCTTCAGCTGATCCACAGCCTGACACACACCACAGGAAACACATTCAGTGCTGAAACATGACCCTAACACACACCAGACTGAGTGAGTGTGTGTGTTCTCACCCAGCCGCAGTCATGTATCTGTGTGTCCAGATCTGCAGTGAGTCTCTTGGCTTCAGTGATCTGTTTGCGCAGGGCATTATAGTCCTCGATCAGACCCAGAACGTGACGCCCACGTCTGTCCGCCCACAGCCGGTGACACGGGATCAGCCGGGACGGAGTGTGGGAACCAGAGTCTGCTGAGCTACCGCTGTCTGAACACAAACAGAAGTGGAAATGACCATTTCATTTTCAGGGTTTATGAGCAAACTTCACAAAAATAACTTGGGAGTCACATATAAAAGAACATTTACATTTACATTTAGTCATTTAGCAGACGCTTTTATCCAAAGCGACTTACAAAGTAAAAGAAGTGCATAAAGAAAACTAAATCCTATTTTTAGAACCATAAAGATTTTGTGATATTATTCTCAATTAAGCACCAATTGCAATCTCATTACTGTAATGCATCTCAATGTTTTATTTTACTAAAAGAATATATATAATAATGATTCATATCTAATAACAATGACTGACAATGACAACAATGATAAATAGTATATAATAATAATTATCTTATTCACAATTAGGCTTGCTGTGATAGACGGTGTTTTACCGGTGTTAAGTCTACCGCGGCACCGCCCCCCACCGTCGTTCTGATTTTTTTATAGTAACAAAAATAATTTAGCCTAGTTCAGTTAGAGGACAGACACTTTTAAAAACTAAACGCTCAATGCAGCATGCCGAACCGTGCGCAAACGACGCAGGAGTCAGATTTTATTTATCACGTGAGGAGAGTGAGTCGAGCTGACTGACAAGAGTGAGGTGAGAAAGACAAGGTGTATATGGCCGTGCCTCCAAGCTTTCTTACTCGTTTTGCTAATAAACGTTCTATGTTTCTTATTTATTTGGTTCCACAGGGTTTGCTGATTTTCAGTTATATATACCTATTTAAACTTTGTGTAGCCTAAGTAATTTGTTATTTTATTAGGCATATATGGTGTATTTATATTCGTTTTGTTAATAAACGTTCTATGAGTTTGACGTTGTTATTGCTTGAACTGAATCAACGCCGAATTGCTGCTAATTTGAAAGTGAAAGTAAAATGCGCACGGCACTTTTACAAGCCCTTTGAAAGCGAAGAAAATAGGAAAACTCAAACGAACTAACCCCACCCCCCACCACCACCACCACAACGGTGATACCGGTATTACCGGTGTTGTCACACATCGATTAACCAGTGGGGAAAATTTCCTCACCGTCACAACCCTAGTGGAGACGTGCTGATATCTCGTTTGGTCTCGTTCTGTATCGCGTATCTTGTCAGTGTCTGCGCTTGCTTGGCCATTTGTTGCGGCGAAAATAAGGAAAGTGTGTCCAGCTGAATTAATTTAGTATTTTGTTAGACGGGTATAAAAAAGCTTAGTTTACCGCTTTGATATCTGGAAACGTCTTTACTGTCATATTGGATTATTTATATCAATCCTTGATTTACCAGTGAGAAAAAGAGATGAAAAAGAAAGAAAGAAAGAAAGAAAGAAAGTGAAAGACAGATAAAAGATAAAAAATGTCAAAAGAATGACCAAAAAGAACAAGACAGATCAATAGAAAGATACATTGAAAAAATGAAATAAAACAAAAAAGAACGAACGAACAGAAGAACAAAAGGGAAAGGAGGGAAAGGAAGAAAGAAAAAAAAGAGAAAGGAAAAATGAACACAAAAGAACGAACAAACGAAAGAACGATAAGAACGATCAATGATCGAAAGAAAAGAACATCCAAAAGAAAAGAAGAAAGAAAAGATAAAACAAGAAAGAATGACAGAAAGAGAGAATGAACAAAACCACAAAGAAAGAAAGAAAGAAAAGAAAGAACAAAAAAGAAATAAAACAAAAAATAAATTTAAAAGAATGACAGAAAAAATGGAAAAGAAAAAACAAATGAAAAATAGATTGAAAGAATGACAGAACAATAGAAAGAGCGAAACAAGAAAACAGAAAAAAAAAGAAAGAATGGGCAAAGAAAGAATGAAAAAACAATGGAAGAGAACGAACGAAAAATGAAACAAAAGAAACAGAAAAAATAAATTTTTGTCTTTTGTTTTAATGATTGTTTTCTTGAATCTTTCATTTGTGTTACATTGGTTTAAATATCACTGTAACCTCTGAGAATTAATGCTTTAACAAAATTGCTCTCCAATAATTAATGCATCTCAAATAAAGACACTTTGTGTGTGTGTGTGTGTGTGTGTGTACCTATTTTGGGCAGCAGGTAGTTGATGTTGATGGTTGATCTGGGGTCGGTGTGGGTCAGCAGCTGTTGTTCCAGTCTCTGTCTCAGTGTGGTGTTGATCTGGATGCTTCTCTCCAGCTGAACACGCAGCTGTCTGATCTCAGCCAACAGCTCGCTCAGATCCGCTGCTGAAC
>NW_015551044.1:507178-526104 GCF_001515605.1 Sinocyclocheilus anshuiensis
GGGTGTATTCACACCTGTCTTGTTTGGTTAGCTTGAATCAAACACAAGTTTGTTTCCCCCCTTGGTGCGGATCCTTTGGGCAGGTGTGAATACAGCAATCGCACTCGGGTGCGCACCAAACAACCGCACCGAGACCCAGCTGAAGAGGTGGTCTCAGTCCGCTTCCAAATGAACTCTGGTACGGTTGAATGGATGAACTAATGAATGGATGACCTTAGCACACGCATGGTTTTGTTTACAATTTCTGGTTCACTTGCAAAAAGGGTAGTATGAAAGCGAACCGCACCAAAAAAAAACAAAAAAACAACAACATTGTATTTGGTCCGGACCAAAGCAAGAACTAGCGGACTTCCCTGGTGTGAATACACCCTATATTTAAGCTTGATCTAAATAAAAACCTCATGTTACCTGTTGAGTGTGTGTGGCATCTCCTGAGGGTAGTGAGACTCTCCAGAGCAGTTTGAGAAGTCGAGCGGCCTCCTCCAGAACCTGCTGCATGGTGTTCACACTGCCAGAGACACTCTTCAGCTGATCCACAGCCTGACACACACCACAGGAAACACATTCAGTGCTGAAACATGACCCTAACACACACCAGACTGAGTGAGTGTGTGTGTTCTCACCCAGCCGCAGTCATGTATCTGTGTGTCCAGATCTGCAGTGAGTCTCTTGGCTTCAGTGATCTGTTTGCGCAGGGCATTATAGTCCTCGATCAGACCCAGAACGTGACGCCCACGTCTGTCCGCCCACAGCCGGTGACACGGGATCAGCCGGGACGGAGTGTGGGAACCAGAGTCTGCTGAGCTACCGCTGTCTGAACACAAACAGAAGTGGAAATGACCATTTCATTTTCAGGGTTTATGAGCAAACTTCACAAAAATAACTTGGGAGTCACATATAAAAGAACATTTACATTTACATTTAGTCATTTAGCAGACGCTTTTATCCAAAGCGACTTACAAAGTAAAAGAAGTGCATAAAGAAAACTAAATCCTATTTTTAGAACCATAAAGATTTTGTGATATTATTCTCAATTAAGCACCAATTGCAATCTCATTACTGTAATGCATCTCAATGTTTTATTTTACTAAAAGAATATATATAATAATGATTCATATCTAATAACAATGACTGACAATGACAACAATGATAAATAGTATATAATAATAATTATCTTATTCACAATTAGGCTTGCTGTGATAGACGGTGTTTTACCGGTGTTAAGTCTACCGCGGCACCGCCCCCCACCGTCGTTCTGATTTTTTTATAGTAACAAAAATAATTTAGCCTAGTTCAGTTAGAGGACAGACACTTTTAAAAACTAAACGCTCAATGCAGCATGCCGAACCGTGCGCAAACGACGCAGGAGTCAGATTTTATTTATCACGTGAGGAGAGTGAGTCGAGCTGACTGACAAGAGTGAGGTGAGAAAGACAAGACGATGGCAGAAGATTGTTTAGAAAGGAAATGCAAAGGCGCCTGTTTGGCAATATTTTAGATTTTGAAAAGCCTATTGACTGTTTTTTTTAAACATTCTTTTCTTATTTATTTGGTTCCACAGTGTTTGCTGATTACTTTATTTAAACTTTGTGTATTTTATTTATTCAAGGTGTATATGGCCGTGCCTCCAAGCTTTCTTACTCGTTTTGCTAATAAACGTTCTATGTTTCTTATTTATTTGGTTCCACAGGGTTTGCTGATTTTCAGTTATATATACCTATTTAAACTTTGTGTAGCCTAAGTAATTTGTTATTTTATTAGGCATATATGGTGTATTTATATTCGTTTTGTTAATAAACGTTCTATGAGTTTGACGTTGTTATTGCTTGAACTGAATCAACGCCGAATTGCTGCTAATTTGAAAGTGAAAGTAAAATGCGCACGGCACTTTTACAAGCCCTTTGAAAGCGAAGAAAATAGGAAAACTCAAACGAACTAACCCCACCCCCCACCACCACCACCACAACGGTGATACCGGTATTACCGGTGTTGTCACACATCGATTAACCAGTGGGAAAATTTCCTCACCGTCACAACCCTATTCACAAACCCACAAAATGCCTGCTGCAGGCTGCAAAACAGGCTGCAATTTCTTATTCATTTTCATGCTATTTAGATTCATCACTGTAATGTGAATCTGTTCATAAACTGACCAATATCTTTATAATCATACAAACAACAGAAAAGTTCAAAGATGCATACCATGTGCAGCACTGGACGCATCTGTATGCAAGTGAAGAACATCTGATTTACCAGCTTCATCTGAGAAAAAGAGATGAAAAAGAAAGAAAGAAAGAAAGAAAGAAAGTGAAAGACAGATAAAAAGAATGAAATGTCAAAAGAATGACCAAAAAGAACAAGACAGATCAATAGAAAGATACATTGAAAAAATGAAATAAAACAAAAAAGAACGAACGAACAGAAGAACAAAAGGGAAAGGAAAGATTGAAAGAAAGAAAAAAAAGAGAAAGGAAAAATGAACACAAAAGAACGAACAAACGAAAGAACGATCAAAAGAAAGAATGAGCGAAAGAAAAGAACAACCAAAAGAAAAGATAGACCAAAAAAAACAAGAAAGAATGACAGAAAGAGAGAATGAACAAAACCACAAAGAAAGAAAGAAAGAACAAAACCACACAGAAAGAAATAAAACAAAAAATAAATTTAAAAGAATGACAGAAAAAATGGAAAAGAAAAAACAAATGAAAAATAGATTGAAAGAATGACAGAACAATAGAAAGAGCGAAACAAGAAAACAGAAAAAAAAAGAAAGAATGGGCAAAGAAAGAATGAAAAAACAATGGAAGAGAACGAACGAAAAATGAAACAAAAGAAACAGAAAAAATAAATTTTTGTCTTTTGTTTTAATGATTGTTTTCTTGAATCTTTCATTTGTGTTACATTGGTTTAAATATCACTGTAACCTCTGAGAATTAATGCTTTAACAAAATTGCTCTCCAATAATTAATGCATCTCAAATAAAGACACTTTGTGTGTGTGTGTGTGTGTGTGTGTACCTATTTTGGGCAGCAGGTAGTTGATGTTGATGGTTGATCTGGGGTCGGTGTGGGTCAGCAGCTGTTGTTCCAGTCTCTGTCTCAGTGTGGTGTTGATCTGGATGCTTCTCTCCAGCTGAACACGCAGCTGTCTGATCTCAGCCAACAGCTCGCTCAGATCCGCTGCTGAACGATATCAGCGGTGTCGCAACCCTCCCTCGACAGCACATCAGGCATTACGAGTGTGTGTGTGTGTGTGTGTGTGTGAGAACGCACCTGTGTGAGTGTGTGTGGAGTTCTTCATGTGCTCATGCACCTGCAGCTCCACACGCACAGACTGCAAGAGCTGCTGGGTATCACACAACTGCTGCCTCTGATGACTGTTCTCACACTGCAACCTGAAACACACACACACACATCAGTGCATGCTCAAAATAACTTTATTATGTTGTCCTCACTGGGTGCATGCAAAACTAAAATACAGTGCAACAGCAACTATGTTCGATGTCAAACAAATTGTTCTTTTTAGATGATTCATTTTATTTGAATCAGACACACCAATTTGCAAATTAGTCTGAATCAAATATATTTGAATTTGTCGGACAACCAACTCACTCACTGAATGAGTGCAAAAAATCACTGCATTAAAAAAATGTATTGTTTACTGAATGAGTCAAAATGATTACTGCATTAACAATTGAACTACTTATTGAATCAGTCACAATTATTGCATTAACTGACTCAATTAATTGGTCAAAATGCTTACTGCTTAACCAAAAAAGTCAGAAAGATTACTGCATCAACAACTGAACTGCAGATTGAATCGGTCAGAATGCTTATTGCATTAACTCGCTCACTCATTGAACAAATGTCTCACAGAATCAATTACTGCATTAACAACTGTATGACTCACTGAATCAGTCAGAATAATTACTAAAATAACTGAATCACTCACTGAATCAGTCAGAAAGATTACTGCATTTAAAACTGAATCACTTACCGAATCAGTCAGAGCAATTACTGCATTAATAACTGAATCAGTCGAAACAAAGATTACGACATTAAAAACAATAATTTACTGAATCAGTCAGAACGATTATTGCATTAACAACCGAGTCACTCACTAGGCCTACTGCATTAAAAAAAATAACTTAACTGGATTGGTCAGAACAATTACTTGAATCAACAACTAAATCACTTCCCTGAATCATTCAGAATGCTTACTGCATTAACAACTGTCTCACAGAATCAGAACATTTTCTGCATCACTTAATGATTCAGTCACAAAGCTTACTGCATTAACAATTGAACCACTCAGAAAATCAAATCAGACTCAAAACTGGCATTTAGCAGGTGAGAAATGCTGTGAGCTAAAATGTTTGTAAGATTTAAAACCATTTAAATATTAACTGGTTGTTCCCAGTTAAAGATACTCATTTGTAAATGTAAATGGAGATGTAGGAAACACTGATGTGCAACAACTAAAAAAATTCAGGGATGACATAATGAGTGTGTGTGTTTGTAACATGAAACTCATTAGCCAATTACACATTTACCTCCTGGATTACAAATAATTGCAATAATTAAAGCAACTCATTACACAGGCCCTCTGAGAATGACACATGATACACAAACACACACATTACATGATACCAGATCACTGTGTGTATCTCTTTTATAAGAAACACATTTTCCTGTAGATGGATGTGCCGTATATGTGTTACCTGTACAGGTTGTCCTGTAGTTGCGTTTTCTCCTGTTTCAGTGTTTCACACTCTTTTCTGCTCAACTCTTTTTTAGCGGTTCGTCGGGCCAAAGTCTCCCTCAGGCGGTCGTTCTCCTTCTGTTTATCTGTTTAAAACACACACATAACTGTGACAACAGCTAACACAGATCACATCTAGAAAATAGTTTTAAAAGTATAGAGCCTATGTTACCTCGTGCTCCCTGGTTGAGCTGCTCTTTGAGTGTGTGGTTTTGGGCGAGGAGGAAGTGAAGTTCACTGCTGATGTGAGCCTGATCCTCAGAACCAGCGATGAAGATGTTGGTGGCTGTTGATCACATAAACAAACACTCACATATTGAGTGATATGAAGATCTGAGGAGCATTGTAAACCACTGAAAACATGAAATTAATGCGTACGAGTTTGTGTGTTCACCTGAGTCTTTTTCAGCTTCCTGTAACTTTCTTTCTAACTGTTCTCGAAGTCTCTCGTTGGCTCTAATCGTCTCTTCAAGCCGCAGACGCAACGCTCGGATCTCCTGCAGGTGTTCTGCTAACAGATCTAAGAGAGAGAAAGTAAGAAAATAAGTAAGTGGATGACGTCAATGCTGCAGCTACTTGCATACTATAACGTTATATCTCTCTGACTCTACCTGAGTTGATGGTCTTGCTCGCTGACGTGTTCTGCTGCTCCGGCTGCTTGTCTTCGGTCTGGCTCTGTGGTTTGTGCTTCAGGACAGATCGAGTGAGGTCCAGCTCACTGCGAAGTGTAGCGTTCAGTTCCTCGCTGCTTCTCAGCTGCTCCTGCAGACGGCCATTCTCCCTCTGTAGCATTCGGACACTCCCCTCTCCATCATCGTCCACGCCCCCTTCGACAGCCATGCCCCCAGAAACCAGCCGTGTATCTGAAAATGCATTGCCATTGGTTGCCTTCAGCCCTGCAAGAAATGACAAGAAAGATTTGTTTACAACTGCATACAAGAATAAGCATGAGCCGTAAAGTAATTCTGCACGTAACTCGTGTTCTTAATTATTTTTGGTGAATTTTGAGCACAAAAACATGCTAATAGCATTTCAGCAATTTTGTGCATGTCTCCTTTGCCGTCATTCAATTGTATTAAATGAAGTATGAGGTATATTAGACACATCAGCACTCAACAGTTTGGGGTCTCTTCTGCTCACCAATGCTGCATTTATTTAAATACAGTAAAAACAGTAATATTGTGAAATATTATTACAATTTAAAATAACTTGTCTATGTGATATGTGATTTTAAAATGTAATTTATTCCTGTGATCAAAGCTGAATATTCAGCATCATTAGCCCAGTCTTCAGTGTCACAAGATCCTTCAGAAATCTACATTACAAATACTTTTTATGAAAGATAATTAAAACAATATTTTATGTATTTATAATAACATGCACTGTTGAACAAAGCACAATAAGGGGACACTTATTAATAAAGTAAACTGTTAATTTGACTTCAGGTTGAGCTTAATGTCTTAAAACACAGTTTCAAATATTGCTAACAATTTAATCATTAACTAAATCTGTTTTTGGTAATTAAAGTTGAAATAAAATGTACATTTTAGACAAAAAACAAAAAAATAGAAATGTTGCTTCAAAAACTACATGAAATAAATTAAAGTACTATGCACCCAACACTAAAATGGAAATAATTAAATTAAGCTAAATAGAAATATTAAAAATAATAAAAGCACATAATAATAGAATTGAAAATATTTTTTAAAAATATTGAAAAACCGAATTGAAAATATTTTTTTAAAATATTGAAATAGTACATACATAGTGCTACAATAACACTGGTACAAACATCAACTTCTGTTACTTAAGCCTAACCTATAATTCAAGACAGCAAGGAATCAGCAGGACTTAAACGCAGAACTGGACATTAATGCTAGATTTTTACCTTCCTCTTTGGAGGCTTTAAGCACTTTTCTCCATCTGCTACGAGAGACGGCGTTATGGAGCACAATTTGTTCACTCATGTCCAGAGCCGAGCTACAGTTAACCTAGTCCTGATCTCACTATAACGCCAGATCTCAGGATAGTTTCAATCCAGTAGAAAGTTTAGCACAGCTGTAACATTCTCACAAACATATATCCTGTCTAAACGACAATTCAGCATCACTTAAAATTAGACACTCTCGCCTCTAAGAGCGTTAGGGCTAAAGAACCTGCAAATATGGTGTAGTCCATCAGGCGCTCACTGAATACATCTCCAGTCTCTTGATCTATTGTGTCCCAGATGCTGGGAAACCTGAACCAGGTCGTTCTGAAGAGAGATCAGGAGTAACAAATTCCTTCTGTTTGCTAGTGTAGTGCTGTGAGAGTTAATCCAGCATCTTGTGCCGATGCTTTTAGCGAAGAGCAAAATCTATCCATTTCTATGATACTAAACACTTAACAAATCATCAACACACCGGCTCAGGGCTCTTAACGGCTCTCAGGAGGGCAGAGGAGATAACAGTGCATACTGAATAATGCATCCGTAAGGGCTAGTAAGGGGACACCAGCCTCAGCTCCTGCCGTTTCACTACACGACTCAAATACTCAAACTGACAGGACCACAGATTAACGAAAATAGACAAATGCATATTTAATCAAGACAGCAAACATGGGCTCACTAAAACACCTCAAATGACACAATCAGTGATAAATAATAAAAATGTTTCGCAGTAATACTATAATTATGCATCACACCAACAATCAGAATTTAAAACTTAAAATTAGAAATGTAAATTAAACTTGCTATGGCAACGGACTGAAATAAGTACTAAAATTACTCAAATAAAACAAAAATAAATAAAACCTAAATAGAATGATAAAAACAACAAAAGCACATAACATTACTAAAATAAAAAAAACTTAAATACTAAAATAAACTACTAAAATTGTATTAAAATAAATACTAAAAAAATTTAAAATATTAATAAATATTATAAGAGTTTACTAAAATAACACTGTCACTATAATTACTAAAACAAAAAAAAATAAGCTTAATAAAAAATTTTAAAGACAAAAGCACAAAAAAATGACTAACATGAAAACAGAAAGTAAAAAAATAAAAGGTAATTGAAAATATTCATAAATATAAGAGTTTAAATAATACTAAAATAACACTGGTTATAAAAACAATCTAAATACATATTTCAAACAATAAAAAAGACATACATAGAAAATTACTAAGACAAAAATACAAAACAATAAATCCAATTAAAAATACTAATAAATAATGTAACAGTACATAAATAATACTAATGCAACATCAACCGCTGTTACTTAAACCTAACCTATTATTCAAGACAACAAGGCATCAGCATCACTTAAATGCAGAACTGGACAGTTAGTTTACATAGAATTATATTACATAAGCATTTAAACTGTGAGACAGTGAGAAATGGCACAAGACTTCAGTGTTACTAAGTACCAAAACTCATTTGACCGGCATATCTCTCCAGGTCAAGAGGTCACTGGCAAATCAACAAGAGCCTCATGTGAAGGTTTACTGGATAAATAATTCAGCTTGATTTAAAAGGTGCTCCGCCTTGAACTGAGATTACATTCATCTATTAGCAAGGAGTCCGTTTCAGGTTGATAAAACATTGAAGAACTTTATTGGAAGGATGTTCACGAACGTTCAGTTCTAATTTAGCATTCTGATGTGTTAGCTGAGATACAATCAGACACATTTAGAAACCAACTTACACCTGATGAGGTGAGTGTTACCTGTGTGAGGTCTGTTGGGGGTCTGCCTGCGGACAGCAGGAGGGCTGTCGTGGAAGGAGGTGGTGCCATCGTTGGACAGCCTGTCACTCATCTCGGAGTCGGAGTGCTGGTGCATTCTGGGAACTTGCATTCGCAGTTGATGTTGCAGAGAATGAATGAGCCGGTCTTTCTCCTGTAGTTCTGCAGAGAGTCTGTCACACACACAAACAATTACAGAGAACAAAACTATCAGAGGGACACGATAAAACAAATCAACAATACCACAACAACACACAAGATAATAGGGAAATTAGGAAGTAAAAGAGTAAGGCTAAATCCCAAATCCTATACTTGTACTAGTCTAAAAAGCATACATGGATGCATACTTTAAAAAAAATAAAAAAATAATCACTATTCCTTTATGTTTTAACAGTCAGTATTTTTTTGTTTGTTTGTTAAATAAGTCTCTTCTGCTCACCAAGGCTGGATTTATTTAATCAAAAACACAGCAAAAACAGTAAGTTAACAGTAAATTTTTTTCTATTTGAATATCCTGTAAAATGTAATTTATTCCTGTGATCAAAGCTGAATTTTCAGCATCATTACTCCAGTCTTCAATGTCACATGATCCTTTAGAAATCATTCTAATATGCTGATTTGCTGCCAAAAAACATGTATTATTATCACTGTTGAAAGCAGTTGTGCTGCTTTATATTTCTGTGGAAACATTTTATTTTTTAAGATTCTTTGAATATAAGGCTCAAAAGAACAGCATTTATTTCAAATACAAGGTTTTTTTTTTCATACATTTATTTTGGAAAAAAGTAGCAGTGTAATTTGTGACACATTAATCATTATCTTTCACACTATATAATATGGATAGTATATGAATTGGGATGGAGCATGAATCTGGGCATAAAGACTGTAACCCAAAGAGAAAATTCAACATAAAAACAAAACCTAAATGACTCTAAGAAAGACTTCCATTGTAGAGGTTAGAAACACACTGCACTGCACACGGGCCCTTGCAGGCAGCACTCACAGGTCAATGTAATGCTGTGTGCTAATGGCAAGATTCTGGTTCTGCCTGCACAAATAAACCATCTGTAGCTGCTGCTGTTCTCTGTCGCCCTCTAGCTGAGAGCGCAGGTACTGCAGCTCATCCCACACCCACTCACAATCGCTGTTGGGAGGAAGCCAAAGACTAGGCCATCAAACACCAGCTGGATGAATGGCTAATAGTAGCAACAGACTCACACCAGCGTAACCATGCATACTATTGCGGTGTTCCATTCCATTTCTCCTCTATTACATACTTTCAGATTTACAGATTTCAGTATTTGTGAGATCACGGTGCATCGTTCTTAGCAGATATGAAGCTGAAAGCTGTTCTCACCTGAGCTTCATCTCGGACTCCGCTTCTTCTTCATTATTCATACCAGACCCTCCTGTAGAAACTAAAGGATAACAGAAAACACATATACTTCAACATTTTAGTTTATTTATGGCTATGTTCACAATGGAATACTACTGCCTCTGCTTCAAAGTTTCCCATCTCTACCATTCTTCATTAGTGGTTTCTCTGTGTTGGTGTATATTTACCCTGCTCCAGTTTCTCCAGCAGGCTCAGGCTGTGATCCAGATGCTCTCTGAGCTGGGTTCCCTGAGCGGAGTGCATGTTATTAGGCTGAAGTAACTCCTCTAGAGCTCTTCTGAGCTCCAGCAGCTGTTTACGCTGTTCCACACCCAAACCACGAGACACACGGATCTGTTCCCGCAGCTCACACAACTCCCGGGCCTGAGACTGGACCAGAGACTCAATCCTGTCGAGAAAGAGAGAGAGAGAGGATGACATTTCATTAAAAAGCCACAAGATGAAGGATACCGTTGTTGATGATGATCATGAAGATGGTGATGAAAGCTACCTGGAGGGAGAGCCTGCTTGGCTGCTTCTGTTCAGGGTTCTCTCTCTTTCTAGCTCAGTGCTCAGCTGGGCGATTTGAGCCTTCATCATCTTTGTTTCCTCCTCCTCTTCACCTGCTGTGGGTTCAGAGGTCACACTCAGGAGCTCAGTCGACAAAGACTTCTTACACAGCTGCCTCTGGAGGCTCTGGATGACTTTGTTTTGTCCTTCGATTTGTGACCTGAGCTGCTGGATGTGCAGGGTGGGGTCGGCGTGAGGGTCGGAGGGTCGAGGGGAGCTCAGGCCAGGAGAGCTGTGGTACGAGAGGCTGGATGCAGTAGTATCAGGTGAAAATCGGTCCTGATTGCCCGTGAGGACAGGAGACAGAGTGGGAACCAACCGCAAAACACCATCCACATCTGATAGTGACATCAAACACACAGAGGACAAAGAAAACACACATACAAAGACATAAAAAGTTGGATTTAAGTTAATTACAGCAATGGTGGAAGGAGGTTACAGTCCTCAAAGATGCCACATTAGTTACATTATTAAATCAGGGATGGTTTGGTCATGCAGTGGAAGTGATTAAAACAAACTTAGCACACACAAATACATGCTGGCAAACACATAACCAATGTTAAAGGACAAGTGCACCCAAAAAATGGTTTACGCTCCCTTGTGATTTTTACCCACAGGAAAAAAAACAGCACCATCATTCTGTTAAACTTTGGTGTTAAGTGGAGTAAAAAGTTGGTTTGGAACAGCATGATTTAATGGAAGTATTTTCAATTCTGGGTGAACTATCCCCTTAAATTACCCAAAGCGTAACACCGTTGTTTATTATGATCATGCAGTCAGTAGCAGTTTGCATGGATCATCAATGGAGATAAGAGATTCTGAAACTGCCTTTCCATGCAGAAACCCTCACATGCAGACTTATTAAAAAGAAGTGTTTTTCCCCTGTCTACCTGTGCTACTGCCCTCCACCTCCGTCTCACTCCTTCCACTCGTTTCATACCCGAGGTCGTGCGCCTCCACTTGCACCCCTTTATCATCCCGTTCACTATGGGGTGCTAGAGCAGACAGGCAGGGTTGAGAACGGTAGCCCCAACCAGAAAAACAAGCAACAGGCTTGTCGTAGTACCGCAATAAATCTGAATGGCACTTAATGCAGGTCTCTATTGGGCAACTTGATATAAAATACTTTTATAAAGTAAACATAAGAATAACTTTTTATATTGTAATTAATATTTTGAGATGAAAATCATGTTCAAATGTATCAGATATGATCCATCAGGCTTTGGAGGAATGTTTATTTGTTCATCTCTCAATTATCACTGTATTGCATTGCATTATACGTTTTGAAACTACAGAGCTTTGATCATGAAACAAAGCATTTAAACACATCTTACTATGACATATTACTGGGAGGTATAGAGTGACGTTATATTTTTATCATTTTATCTAAGTATCTGCTATACTGTTATAAAGATCACACTGATTTACAAGCTACCAGAAATTCATCTTTTTGGCCATATAAATATAAACTGCTTCGAATTGTCACAAGTATGAGCTCCATTTTCTCACTATATAATACAATACGAGTCATAAAAACCTGATGTATCAAATATGATACTCAAGATATTCCATTATTTTATATTTCAGTCTTTACAAGGTTAAGTACGTAGGTCCCAGACCCTTATGCCAATATGTAGCTGATTCTATAGATTAAAATTGAATCCCTGACATAAATACTGAGGTGAAATAATGTACAATCACATGTGCCATACACAAAAAAGTGTCTTAAAAGTGCATTTAAAAGAGCTAGTTTGAGCAGTGTTTACCCTCAACTGAGTGTATTGCATGTGTGTTCTTTTCACCTTTGTGCGGATCAGACTGTTTCTCCTTATTTGAGCCATGCACAGAGATGACAGACTGAGCGATCGCCAGTTTCTCCTCTAATTTCCGACATGCCCTCTGCTTCTCCTTCAGGGCCTTCTGCAAACTTTCGATCCGGGCGTTCCTCTCCAGAGTTTCATTTACAGGTGCATCTCCACCTCCTCCACTTTGGCCATGCCCACTAACAGCTTCCTCAAGTTTGCTCATTTTCTGAGCACGCTCAGTATAAATCTGAAGAAGCATCAAGAGGTTCTTATGAAGATTCTGATGTGAGGTCACAGGCTCCTGAACGTTCTGTTGCCGTTCTGGTTTAGAACTCTCAGGGTTCTGAATGGGCGTGCTTGTCTTTTGTTGGTGCCTCTCAGTGCAGACTGGGTCCTCCAGAGACTCTCTCTCCAGCAGAGCACGCTGCAGCCTGTCTAGCCATTTCTTTAACTCTGGACTGGACAAGATCTCCTCATGAGACTGGTTTGGTCTGGAACAAATGTCTGCGAGAGACTTGACCGCGCCTTCAGCAGCTCTTATGCACTCAGACAGACAGTCCGCCAACTGTTGCAATGACAGGACCTTTCCTTCTGGTCTAGGAGTGTAATTCCCCTCCAGACCAGTGGGTGCGCTGTTGCGCTTGGCGCTGACAGCTGCACTTAACTTTTTAACAGCTGCTTCTGAAGTCCAGAGCTTCTCCTGCAGCTCTGCATTCATTCTGCACTGCTGCAACAGCGACTCCTGCAGTGAGTCCACCTGCCGCTGTAACTCAGAATCAGGTCCTAGTGTTGGACCAACCTCTGGGATGTGAGAGTCTTTTGACCTGCCATCGCTTTGCTGAGAAATTCTGATCTGTCCAATCAAGTCCTCAAACCTCTCACAAAGTGCTTTTGGGTCTTCTTGTCCAAGATCCATTTGGCTGCTTGCAGTGTTTACATTTCGGAGCAATGCAATGGCGGATTCCGCAGAGTTCAAGCAGTCCAAGAGCTGAGCGTTGAGTCGGTCTTTCTCCTCAACAGCCTTCTGAAGATCTGCACAACGTTGCTGCAAGGTTACATCTCCTGTTTGACCGATTCCACACTCCGAGTCCAAGCTGCATGCGGTGAGGTACGCAATAGTAGACTCTGCCGCTTGTAAGGCTCCCAGGTACTCTCGGTTGAGCTTGTCCTTCTCCTGTAGCTCTGCCTGTAGCTCGTCCCATTCCAGGACCTGTTCCCTCAGGCGGGAGATTAGCTCCTCCTTCTCTTGGCATTCTTGATTCAACAACTCTAATTGCACCATTAGCTCGGATTCCAGATTCTCGTTCATGTTAGTGTCTCGTTTTGTTCCAGCAGTTGGACTCAGCCTAGCATCTTTAACATGGTCTAATTCGAGGTGTCCGTGCTGAGCTGATCTCGAAGACATCTTGCTGTCTGTGCTGTAATCAGACTCTTCAGCCCCAGTCAGGTAGTCTTTGTTTCTGGGGTGAACTTGTCCTAAATTCAGCTCACTCAGATCTTCTGAACTCTGCCCAGAACTCTTACTGTGCCTCACGGGTACTGGTAGCCGAGACTTTACATATGCCTAAAACAAATGACATTAGGATTATTTTACGGATTATATGCTTTGGAAAAGACAAAGAAGCAGTAAAGACAGGTTTGGATGCATCTCCACACTAAAGGCAAGAAGAAGTAAAGGGAAGAAGGGGTGGTGTGTCATACTGGATAATAGGGCTGGGTATTGAACATGAATACATGAATAGATTCAATTTCGATTCAAAAGCTCTTGATTTGATTCGGTATAGATTCATTTGGGTATATATCAGGTCAATCATGTCAATTCTTCTTAAAGAAAAGAACAGTTATCGGTTAATTCAAATCAAGATCAAGAATTCAGTATTGTCAACCTAGCCCTACTGGATAAAGCAGGGTTACCTAATCCTATTCCTAAAGATCTACCAACCTGAAGAGCCTGCTCCCAAAACACCTATGTGTAATTATCAAGTACTTCTGAAGATCCTACTTAGCCAGTTCAGGTATGTTTAATCAGGGTTGGAGCTGAACTTTTTAGGAAGGTAAATCTCCAGAAACAGGACTGTGCAACTCTGGGATAATAGGGTTGGTAATTGGATGGTTGCTTGTTCAATTCCTGCATGCAATGAGCCACTTTTGAGTCCTTGAACATGGCACCTAACTCCAGGTTGCTCCAGAAAATGAAGATTCAGGCATAATTGCTTCTAGGTAGGTTTGAACCCACAACTGTTACCAACCATTATGCTAGACTTTCTACCTTTTCCGGCAGCACATGTGACTGATACTCACTGCATGTCTGGCCATGTGCTGCTTCTGATTCTTGCTGGATTTGGTGCTTTGACCCTGCCTTCTCTCATATCTCTCCTCCATTTCTTTCCTTTCTCTTGGTTTGTTCTCTTTCTCCAGTGTGCTGGTGTGTCTCTGCAGATCTTCATGGTTTGTCTGCAGTTGTCCCATATTGCTGCCCATCATCTTAAGGTCAAGCTGACTTCTAGCATCTGAGACAGAGTTCCGCTGCAGCTGCTCTTTTAGCAGTCGAATTATCTTTCGGTGACTTCTGGCTTCTGAGCGGAGCACTTTCACGGTTTGGTGCAAGTCTCCATGGCTGTCACTTTCTCCAGAACTCTCTGCACTTTCTTTGGACTCAGTGGTGTTTTCTTCCTTCAAAAGTCCACGGAGTTCAGATGCTTCCAAACGGAGTTTGGCCACTTGCTCCCTACAAATTGCAGCAGTTAAAGGTTTTATTTGACATACAACCAAACCTACAATGTGGATACCTAGTTATCTTAAACATACCGGAGTTGAGAGACTGACTCCGCTCCACAATCTGAGAGAAGGGATCGGAGTTCTGCTTTTTCTGATCCATCCCTAAGGAATCTGGATGTGAGTTGTACTCCACTTTGCTGTCTTTGAGTCTGTGATGGTTGATTACTCTCACCAACATCCTCTGGAGAGCGATCTCCCTCATCACATCTCTCCTTAGAGATCAACAACACATGGGACAACAGTAAATGAAATAACACCAATATTGCAGGTTTTTATTTTATCTTGTGATGGTTGGAAAGGGCATCTCCATAGCCACAATCCCACAAAGCAGATGGACACAAGAGGATTATGGGTAAATGGAGCAGAAACAGACAGAATGCATTTAATTTTCAGCAGTCAGTGTATTTGGAAACTGTCTGATCCATCTCTTCTGCATTCATATGCAAGCACAGAACTTAAAAAATGGCGAGTATATGTGGATCTTGTGACCATTGTGAAGGTTAGTGGATTGGAAAGGTTTTCATAGGTATGCACAGAAAGAAATAAACGGGCTGAATAAGTGAAGTCATATATGTGTACAAGGCAGGGTGGGATGAGGTGTAGTGGTCGACCGGTATATCGGCCGATATTTGGCATTTTTCAAATATCGGCATCGGCCGATAAGTTTTCCTGTTTGGCCGATGCGTTCGAGGCGGGACTTTTATTTTGACAGTGCTGAGAGCGGCAGCACCTGAGCACACAGTGCTCACATTCTCCCTGTTGTTCGCTGTCATCGTTAACAGTTCTGTCTAATACGAATAGAAGTGTCTAATAATCAGATAGAACGGTTAAACAAAGGAATTAAAATGTATACAAAAAGTAGTATAACGATTGCTTTTATATTATTAGAAATAGAAAGCCAAACATTATAATACTTTCTTGTTTGCCATCAGTATTCAGCAAATATGCATTTATATAATTTAAAGGGGTCATATGATGTTGCTAAAAAGAACATTATTTTGTGTATTTGGTGTAATGAAATGTGTTTATGCGGTTTAAGGTTCAAAAAACATTATTTTCCACATACTGTACATTATTGTTTCTCCTCTATTACAAATTGCAGCAGTTAAAGGTTTTATTTGACATACAACCAAACCTACAATGTGGATACCTAGTTATCTTAAACATACCGGAGTTGAGAGACTGACTCCGCTCCACAATCTGAGAGAAGGGATCGGAGTTCTGCTTTTTCTGATCCATCCCTAAGGAATCTGGATGTGAGTTGTACTCCACTTTGCTGTCTTTGAGTCTGTGATGGTTGATTACTCTCACCAACATCCTCTGGAGAGCGATCTCCCTCATCACATCTCTCCTTAGAGATCAACAACACATGGGACAACAGTAAATACAAAAACAAGACTACTGTGGTCTCCAGACTGAAAGTTAAGGTTCAAGATTACAAAATATTTGTACAAAATTGACTGATCTATTTCCATTTCTCTTACCTTCGTGTTTGGAGGCATTGGTGTCACATCATCTTCAGAAGTTGGTTTCTGCTGTATTGGTGATTGCTACAGTAATGGCATGTTTGGTGACACATGACTTAACACAAAATGCCATAATGGAACAGAATATAAAGAAAGCACACAGTAACGGTAGGATGGGGCGGCTGCAGGTGATCATGGGTAAGAAAATAAGCCAGAAAGACAGAGAGAGGAGATAACAGGGGTTAGCAGGGACGGAAGAGAGAGAGAAAACTAGAGGGAGGGAAAAATAATAATAAATAACTGCAGACACATACATAACCACTCATTCAGCAGACAAACATGTTACAGAAACAAACTTCTAGAGAAGGTCCAACCTACTGCTAACTAATGTTAGTAAACTAGAAACTCAACTACAGACAAGAGGTCAATCATAAATGGCACACGAAAGCACAAAATCTGAAGGTCTGAGGTTAAAGGTCAAGAGGTTAAAAGAAGGTAAGAAATTGGGCCCCGTTTTATTGGCATCAAACCAAATGTCAGCTTTGCACAAATGTATTCCAAAAACCCTTACATAAGACGTAAAACTAATAATATTTCGAAGAAAAGATTCCACTGTGACCTTTAATACCTTGATTGGAGTTGAGAGCTTGATTAGGTCTGGTTCTTTCTGAGAGTATACTGGATCTTTACCCACAATGTCTTTCTCCATCAGAAGCAGCTTATTCTGCAGTTCGGCATTGACTGCCTGAAGCTCTAAAACCTGAAAATAAGAGGAAAATGTAAATCTTTCAATTTTGTTTGACAAAAATTACATAGCACTTGGCGATTAGGCACTCACCTTTATTCTGAGCTGTTCAATGGTCAAGTGCTGGAGCTCCTCCTCTGGCCCTTCGCCAACACATATACTCATATAGGACGTCTGATCGCCAATCAAACTCAGTGTGTCCACTAAAATAATCAGATGAATTAAAGTCAAATGAACTAAAATAATTGAACTAATTTAATTAAGAATAAACAAATGATACGTATGATACATGAACGTACTAGAATCGTTGGCTTGTCCAACCCCTCCTCCCCGGTTCTGGATTTGTCCCAGTCTGGCTTGCAGAGAGGCGTTCCAGCGTTGGGCTTCCTCTAGTGCATCACGCATACTCTCTAACTCTGAAGGGTTTGAACCTGCACACACATGTATACTCATGCAGTTAGTAACACTGCAAACACATTCAATATATATGCATGTACAACTTTAACTTTGTTCTCTGTATATTTATTTTTTATTTCCTTTTTTAGTCTTTAAAGAACAGCTGAGAAAACACAAGAAATTATAATAATAAGAAGTGGATGGGTGCATAATTAGTGTATGACATAAACCGAATTTGCGCCATAGAATAGAATACATACTAAATGCTATGTCAATGCATATTTATTTTATGCAGATATTTATTGTAAGTTTCAACTGAGACTTAAAGCATACAGACTACTGAGTGGTGAAAGCGAGAGCCACAGCAAGACATGGGTAGGAAGTTAATGGGAATGTTAATAGGAAAGTTAATCAGGTGCATTTGTTTTGTTTTGTGTTTTGTGAGTGTGCACAGAAAGATGATTGGCAAATAGAATCACGTTCAATTAGAATCAAATTCAAAAGTTATGAAGTGGGAATAAAATAGTTAAATTATCAATTAAATAAGTTTCGCCTGATCCGCTCCAGTGTAACTAAAACATTTAGGATTAAAAAATAAAATATAACTATTAAACTATTAAAAAATAAAATATATTTTATACAATTATAAATGTTGACAAATGTTTAGGTTGAACTAGAAGATTATTTAAAATCTCTCTCTCTCTATATATATATATATATATATATATATACAGGGTGGATATGGAAAATTTAATTAGAAGGAAAACAAATATTATATTCAAGTTAAATAATTTTGATATATGTATGTATTATTCCAGTGAAAGTAATAATAATAATTGTACTTTATTTGTACAGCTTTTTATTATTTTGGGAAAATTTCACATACAAACGAAGAAATGGTCAGGATTTGGAGAACATTGTTAATAAAAAAGCAAAGAAGACTTGTAATATTTTTCACGAATATAGTTTTTGATTAATGAATCAATGGTTTGTACAATCTGGCATGTTTTTGTAAAATATTTTATATTTTGTTCTGGTTAATAAAAAAAACAAAAAAAACAAAAAAAAGCGAGGTGTGCTGTGATTGGCCAGCTATCCAGTGTGTTGTGATTTGCCGAATACCTCAAGCGTGTGACGGAAATGTTACACCCATTACCATACTGTGATGCCGTGTCCCGGCCGAAGCGACTAGACAAAAACATTAAAACCCATTTTAAACGAGGCATTTGTTGCATCCAGTGGGGACTTAATTACGGATTATAAAGACTTATACTGTCTTTTTAGGCGTTGCATTGCGCTGCTTA
>NW_015551044.1:526236-526447 GCF_001515605.1 Sinocyclocheilus anshuiensis
CTCTCCCAGGATCAGTAAACAGTCCTCCATAAAATGTGCTGCACACATCTGAATATTTGATATTTGGGTTTCTGGAACAGTGTTGTAAATTCAACTTAACCACTGATTTCTAGTCGTGTCCTCTTTTGGCTTTTGGAACAAAGTAGTTTCGCTTTCACAACGAAACAGCGTCACACACGGTGGCCTAGAGTGAGCGGCAGTGGCCTACAGT
>NW_015551044.1:528323-528494 GCF_001515605.1 Sinocyclocheilus anshuiensis
CATCAGTGGCAAATCCTTTAAATATGAAAACGTACTTACAGGCTGTGAGTCAGAACAGCCGGCATTGTAATCTATTCCTTCAGGAAACAGTCCTCCATAAAAAGCGCTTCACACATCTGAATATTTGGGTTGAACTGTTCTGGAACAGTGTTGTAAATTCAACTTAACCAC
>NW_015551044.1:528540-542627 GCF_001515605.1 Sinocyclocheilus anshuiensis
GAAGGCCAAACAAAGTAGTTTCGCTTTCACAACGAAACACAGTGCCTTCACGACATGGTGGCGGTGGCAACAATACTACAGCGAGAATAAGAGTTACACCTTCTTTCTTTGCGTGAACATTTGGGCGGCGTTATGCATTGCATGACTAATGAACATTTAATTTTACAAACCTTGCAAACTTAGTCGGATCCAGTTGTGAGATCTTGTGAAGTGTGCATTTGTATCCTGAATGATCGCGTATTCTCTGCATGACTGTCGGTCCGTGTGAATTGAATGCGGACAGGAGAAGAGTTCAGCTTCACTAGAGATGCACGATCGAAAAACTTTAAACTTGTGATTTTAAATTATGCTGCGCTTTATACATTTGCCCAATGTCATATTCATGTAATTTTCACTGTGTGCTGTATGTAAAATGAGTGTTACCTTGGCTTTATTTGAAAAAATATGATTCCCAATGCACACAAACTTGCCAGAATACTGAGTGCCCTGTTGGTTACAGTGTTTACTTTTTAATTATATTTTTATTAAATATTTATTTGTGAAAAATACTTTGTCATCTAAAGTATAAGTATGTTTATTTAACATTTATTTTTTAATCCATTTTCAAATGATTTCAAATTTCTTAAATATTAATTTAGAATAAATAAAATTATATCGGCTTTATATTGGCCACCCTGCTTTCCAAGACATAGGCATCAGCTGTCAAAAAAACAATATCGGTCAACCTCTAATGAGGTGACTGTATTATTAGTGTTTTAGTGCTGATGAGCCACACAGAAATTTAAAACACCTTATTACAAAGAATATTTTATCTATAAATAAATAAATAAATCACAGAGGAATGAATGAACAGTACAGAAAACAGACAGAAAAAAAGGAGATGAACAAGATGGACAAGAATGGCAGAAAATTTCAGAACAACACAAAAGAAAACAGAACAAACATACATGCAAGTCAGAATAAAGATAAATGCAAGCTTTCATATAAATAAAACAGCATGGTTATGTGGGGATGAACAATGATAATGATGTAAAAGCTGGATGTGCTGTTACTGTGTGTCCTGCTTTACACCAGATACAGGGCTGATATAAATAAGAGCCATCCAGAAAATCAACAACCTGATGGGCAAAATATTAAGCCATTAGCTCTGACCTTGAACTGACTATAGCCCTGCATCACTGTTGGCTGAACAAACTAAAAGGTTCTTTTGGTATATTGGGAGATTAGAGCATGACATCTGATTGGTTTTCTGCACTCTCTGTCTGTACTGCACCTTCTCTCTGTTTGGCTCTCTGGATCTCTTTCTGTAGCTGATCTCTCAGCTCTGTGTTCATCTGGACTCCACTTTCCAGCTGCTGTCTGAGGAGTGATACAGCTGTGAGCTCCAGCTGCAGTGCCTGCAGCCTCTCAACACTGAAACAAAAAAAGCATCATTAAAATATAGGTCTCAAGTGTTTAACATCACATTACAGCAGATACGACCTTTTAGGTGTCACACACACCTGTCACGCTCTTTGACGGCTCTGATGAGGTCAGAGTAGAGATGTTGCTCAGCTCTCAGAGCTCGGTTTAACTCCGTCTGCTCAGTCAGCAGATCAGACAGAGATGCAACATCCTACAAAATAAGAAAGGCATTCAACATTAGAGATGCTAACATGTATCAACTTAAAGAATGCATGCATGTGTTCACATGTACCTGTTGTTGGAGATCTCCTCCAATGATGGTCCTTTCTCTCTGAGGGAGAGAGGAAATGCTGCATTCACTTTCACCTGGCTGGGACGCTTGATCCCAGGTCAGAGGAAGTCGACTGTCCCCTCTTTGAGACAAACACTGGTGCAGCTCCTGCAACGAACCACAAAATCAAACTAAAGCATATACTGTAACCCAATCTCAGAGCTCATGCTAGATGTGCCTTGAAAGTTTAATATTTTACTGTTTAATGTTTTATTGTCACTTTTGATCAATTTAAAGCATCCTTGCTGAATAAAAGTATTAATTACTTTCAATAAAAAAAAAAAAAAAAGAATTTAACCACAACATTTTTAATGGTGGTACATGTGAGTGTGATTTATACTCACAGTAATGATTTCTTCTTTAGTGTTGAGTGTTGATGTAAGGGACTCGATATTGGTCGTCTGTCCCTCTAATCGCATCTCTAGTTCTGAGACCATTGACTGAAGCTCTGCTAGAGACATCTGTCACAAACGCATACAAAATTATTTTAAAAACTTCAAATGTTGAAACGCAAAAAAACATAAATCCATTAAGATCTCAAATTAAAGACCTTGAGCTGGTTCTCTCTCTTCAGAGCGGCATTCAGAGCTTCTGTTTTCTGTGTGAGCTCTTTCTTCAAAACCACCATTGATGTCTTACTGACTGTCGTTATTTCCAGAGTTTCCTCACTGTTTCGCCTGCTTAGTTCAGCTACAAACACACACAAATGTTATGTCTAGATATAATTTAAGTTGAATTTAAGTGAGGCATGGTATATTTCTGACAATACCGGTGTTTTTCAAGAAATATCACCGTTATCTGCCCATATGTGCACCTTTACTGTAAAACTGTTATATTCTTACAGGACAAACACCCTCACCTTCTCTCTCCTCAAGTTTCTCCTGCAGCACCTCAATGGTCTGTCTGAGCTCCAGCACCTGAGGAGGAAGAGCTTCACTCGTCTTCATTTCCAACAGGATGCGATCTTTCTCCTGTCCACGGTATAGCAGCTTCTATAAAACCAACAGAACAACATCACTTGCCATTTACTCACCACAAAATGACTGTCTTATGAAGGTTTTTTGCACACTAAAGCAATTCCAGTTCCGGACCGAGCAATCGATTTAAGTGTGAAAACAGCCTTGTGATCAAAAGATTTCAGGTCAAAGTCTCACATTAATGAGGGCATCCTTTTCTGACAACATTGCACGAAGTTCAGCGGTCTCTAGGTGACCGTCCTGTGTTGCTGTAGCGTTCAGTCTCTGTGCGTTTCTGAGCTGCAGCTGTGTGTCTGCCAACTCCTTACGAAGATCCTGCAATTCTCCTGCATGTTTATTCAGAGCCTGTACGTGACGCTCCACACTCTCCTACAAACACAAAACAGACATTTCTGAGGCATTGGAAACTATGCTTATAAGTACACATATCAAGCATAAGTGTACAAGTGCATCAAAACCATAAAAAAACTCTCTCATTACTTGAAATTAAAAATTAACAATATAAATGTTAAAAAAATATATATATAAAAATTAATGTAAAAATGGAAATACAAAAATAAATGAAATAAAAAATGTAATTCAATTAAATATGAAATTAATTAAAAATTAATACAAATATTTTTAAAGAAAACTATAATAGTATCTCAATGATAGTGAAATTACACTGACATTCAGTACCTTCAGAAGCTGGTCTTTGCTGCTGATTGTGGCCAGCAGATTTTCTACAGCGGTTTGGTTATCGGTCACTAGCCTCTCTCTGTCCTTCACTGCCTCTGACAGCATCGTCTCTGTGACCTTTAACCTCTGACTCATCTGCTCTGCGAGGTCACGACCCTGAGACTCTGACTGGTTCAGAACCCTATTGGCCATCTCCTGGAAAGTGAGGGAAAAATGCCTTCACACTAACCAAATTCTGACTCGTGTCTGCACCAAAAACTTGAGTGTGTGTCATACCTCCATATCTCTTGTTTTGTTGTCCAGTGCTTGCTGTAAGTGCTGTATAATGGCGTCTTTCTCTCTCAGAGCCCTCTGAAGGTTCTGCTCAGTCTCGTCTTTACACCTCTGAAGATTCTTCAGCGAGTTCAACAGCTGCTGCAGCTCGAGATCTCTTTCCTTTATTAGAGCATCAAAACTCTACACACAGAGAGAAGCCATTAGCATCTGATTCTACAAATGGCAACTAAGAAACCTTAAATGTGAAGAAATGAAACATATACCAATGCAAAATCTTTCTTTATCACACAAACACACACTCTTACATTGATAGTCTCCTCGTTGTGTGAGAGCAGGTTGTTGAGATGCTCCACGTCTCTTTCTTTCTCTCTCAAGCTCAGCTGCAGCAAATGGATCTCATTTTCTTTCTCCTCCATGGCTGCAAACTTCTCATCCATGGCTTTCTGCTCACAGACAATAAAGCACACAAAAAACTCAAGTGATCAATATTTATGATATCAGGGCTGACAACTGTGCTTAATATTCAACAATACACAAACAGAGAAACACAAATCATTAACATACAACCATCCACCTGGAATCATTATCTGAGTTAAGCAGGTTGTTTATGGTACTGTACCTTTAAAACTTGTATATAAATACAGAAGACAATAAAGGAAGAGCCACAAACCTCAAGTGCTTTCTCTTTCTCCTTCAGTCGTGCTCTCAGTTTACCCACCATGGGATCACCTTCCTCTTGAGTTCTGTTCTTCTCCAGATCTTTAACCATGTTCATATAGTCCTGAAAAAACAGGAATGAGTAAGCAAGCAGAGAGGTGTTTTGTGTGTGTGTGTGTGTGTGTGTGTGTGTGTGCGTGTACCTGCAGCTGCTGGTCCTTATGATTCAGGCTAGCTGTGAGTCGTTCTATGGCATTCTGGAGTTTTTGTTCAGCAGCGCGGTTTTGTTCTTGCTGTTCTAGACGCTGTTGTTCTAGAGCGTTCTCTCTGTCAGCAAGAGCGCCATTTAGCTTCTTCAACTGGTTCTGAAGATCCTGCAATAAACAGACGAAAGTAAAAAATATTAAAATGAATTAAATATTATTTAAAATTATTATTTCAACATTTGGTTCATCTGAGCATTTTAATTTGTCACATATCATTTTTCTTTGTAATGACATAAGTATTTAGTCAAATACTGCTGTTTATTGCAATGCTTTTTTTTTTGTTTCAGCATGTGTGTCTGTGCTACTCACATTAATGGTCTTGTCTCCCTTCTTCTTCTGTTGCTGTAGTTGCTCCAGCTCTTGTTCCAGTTCTAGTTTGGCCTGCTGAAGAAGGGACAGTTCTGAATCTCTGCTGCCAAGCACATGCTGCAGCCTCTGGGCTTCCAGCAGCGAGGAGTGAGCCTCCGCCTGGAGCCGCGACAATTCGGCCTGCTGCTCCAGGAGTAAAGACTGCTGGTCTTCAGCCCCCTGGAACAAACGGAACAACAATGCACACATTACACAACTCCTATATTAATGAGGAGGAGCAACTAAGTAGCTCCAGCTGTCAATCTGTTCGAACTCACCACTGAAAAGTGCACAATCACACATACCTGATATTTCTGTAGTTTGGCTTTATGAAGGGCCTCTCGAGCCTTAGCCAGAGCCTGATCTTTCTCCTCAAGATCACCAGATAGATCCTCAATCTGAAGAGACAGAAATAAAGAAGGATAAATATAGGTAAAACCACATTTTATAGTAGTTTTTGTTGTCGAAAGCATTCTAGTTTTTTAGTGAAAAATCAATTCATTTAAGATTGTTTTCAAATACATTATAAAACCATTGTCAAGTAAATACCACATTAACAAAGAAAGATTGCTTAAATTTAAACCCAACTGTAAAACATTTGCTTCAGATTTATGTTTCTATTATCATTAGTTCAATAAAATTCTGGCATATAGAAACATTTTTATATAAATTTTCATTTTTATTTATGTACTTGTTTTATTTTCCTCTGAATTTCCCAACTTGTTTTGTTCTGTAACACTGTATTTTTGTTGATAGAAAAAATAAAAAAAGAAATCAATCAGTTTCAATGTTTGACTGGATCACACCTCTTTCTCCTTCTCTTTGAGAACCAGGCTGAGGCCCTGGATGGTTTTGTCTCGTTTCAGAGAGTTCTTCTTCCCTGCAGCCAGTTCGATCTCTCTCTCCTGCAGTTCATCAGAAAGAGTCTAAAACACAGAGGAACCCAATGAGACTTTAGCACAATACTTTGCTGTTAATTCAATGACAATTTATGCTTAGAAATCATGTATGCATGGAACCAACTTCTAAAATTATTACTGGCAATGTTAAAGAGGCTAATGTAATTTTTGTTATTTTAGTATTATTGAGATTTTCTCATTTTCTGTTTTCATTTTGGTTTAAGTTAAGGTTTTATTAACTTTGTTGTGTGTTTTTGTCTTTTTTATTAGTTTATTCATTTTTATTTCAGCTTTAGTTTTTGTTATTTTAGTGCATCAAATTAAACGAAATGAAAAGGAAACTAGCTTAAATAAATTTCAAGTTTTTAATATGTTATATATCAGTTAAATATGATTTCATTCTATTATTTCAAGTAGGGAAAATGTTTTTTATGGTTTTAATTTAAGTTACCAATAAAAGCCCAGGCATAGTTTGCTTATATGCAGAGAGGGTTTGTCTGCAGAGTATTTACCTTCTTTTCTCTCTCTGTTTCTTCTAGTGTGTGTTTGAGGGTCTGGTTGCTGCTCTTGGCCGTGTTCAGTTCTTCAGTCAGCTGTCTGGTTTTCTGCTCCAATCTGCTCAGTTCATTCTGCCTTTCAACAAACACCTGCAACAAACAAAAACATGTATTTAATTTACCGCTAAAAAACAGTTTAAGCAGTGCCCTAATGTCCTAGGTATAATCTGAGAAGGCAGAGAGCCATCAAAATCTGTGAATAAACGATGTACCTCCTGTTTAACAGGTGTGTATTCATCATTAAAATCCTCCTCCATCTCTCTCAGACTTCTCTCCAGCTTCAATTTCCAAGATACACCACTATGGGCGTTTCCATGTATATAACTTGGATTTTTTAATACTGGAATCTTGCTACTGTTGCATCGTGGGACAGGCCGCACTCCTTGCACACTCTTCAAGAGCTGCAGTATATCACACACCAGCGAGGGCGTTTCTACAGTTGTGGGGGTGGAGCCTCTCAGTGGGCGTGTCTGTCTGAGGGGTGATGCACTGATGAAGGCGTGGTCATAGTGCTCCAGGGCCACTGATTGGAGGGAAGTTGACCGTGAAATCAAAGCGCTCTTCTTATTTACAACGTCCAAATAGTCCCGACTAAGAGATCGAGGTCGGGTTACCGGCACACCAGTGGTTTTTGAACTTTGACGAGAAGAATGTAATTTTGAACGTTGAGAACGATCTGTTTTACTAAGCGGCTCAAGACTCACACACCTCCTCAATCGACCTTTAAACTTCTCCTGTTGGCCGTCACCACCAGAATTCACAGAAACAAGCCCTTGACTTCTTCCTAGTGTGTCTTGGATGCTGGCAATCCGTGTTTGTTGCTGCTTTGGTTGAACCGGTGGAGGTCGCCTAATGTATTGCAGTTGTTTTGGAGTATTTAAGCTTGCTCCAGTCTGAACTTCCTGTTTAAGAGGTACGTTTCCACCTATTTTGTGTTGGTTAAGTTGTCTGTATTTGTTTGTGATTTGCGCTTTCAGTCCATCTCTCTCGTTCTGCATCCGTTGCAGCTGAGCAGCATGCGTTTCCTGCAGCTGTCCAATGGCGACGTCGCATTGCACAATGCGCTCAAGTAAAAACACGCATTTTCCACAGAGAAACTCGCTGCGGCCGTCTCGTTGCAACTCCAAGCCCAACACGTGCGAAAGGATGACCGCCAACCTCAGACGGCCACATGCGCTGAACAACCAGCGACACTGACCGCCCTGCACACACACGCCACATACACGGCATGGGTCACGCATGTTCACCAGACCGACTCTACAATTTTCTGATCTGTACACATGCTATCTTGCTATGCATCTGCCTCAGTGTTTTTCCTTCCGTCTTGCTCTGCACTGAATCGGAACTGACTATGCTCTGCCCACACGCAGATTTAAACCCTTTAATCCACAAACACACACAGGAAATCCTTTGAGAAGAGTTGTATTTGGGCCACTGATGCTC
The DNA here is from genome assembly GCF_001515605.1 of Sinocyclocheilus anshuiensis. NCBI lineage: Eukaryota > Metazoa > Chordata > Actinopteri > Cypriniformes > Cyprinidae > Sinocyclocheilus > Sinocyclocheilus anshuiensis. The sequence continues at coordinate 536,377 of NW_015551044.1, forward strand.
CTGCTGTGACTTGAGGATGTTGCAGGTCACACTTATGCATGGAACATATGCATGAAATAGTATATTTCTGATGATCAGAACAAACCCCCAAACAACAAGTATTAATCTTTGATGCATAACTAGTGCCACACTGTTTTTGCTATAGACATGAATGACATCTTAGATTGCACATCTCTGTTCACCTGAAAATCTTACAGATTAGCACTGAAGGAGGGACCTCAGCCATATCTACAGAGGAGAATATCAGAAATTTTAAGAGTGGATTCTTGACATTGGCCAGAACACATAACAACCACCTAGCAATGACTAAAAATCACTTACAAACCTCATAAACTATCGCATGTCGAACATCCAGAATATCCTAACGTCAAAAGTTTCAAAAGTAGAACCCAAACAAATGCGCACAACTGTGCAAACTTTTAATGTTTGATTTCCATTTGCAACAGTCACAGACTGCTGTTGATCTGCTAATCCAGCTTAGCACATTACACTTTGACAGGGTTCTCACACTCTTTGGCTTTCCTGTCATTTTTAATTACGACATAGGACTTTTACTGATAATTTTATAGGGATTACTTAGGGTGCGTCAGATTGTGATGAACAGATTTAAACTATTATGCTTATGAGTGCACAAAGAAAAACCCTGAAATTTTAATGCTGGTGGAATGGATGAATCAGCTTTTGCTTCAAGCCCCTTTCTCTCTTTACAACAATTTTGTAAATTGGAAACTGAAACAGGAAACAGTCGCCCAATCAATCACACAGGCCGATATCATCATGCTGGCTTGCTTACAAGCTAATTTTACTCTATAAAAGTACTCACCAAGAGGAATATTCTAGTAACACAATGTGACCAGCTGTCTGCTTACCTCTTTGTCTCTTTCTGCATTTTCTCTCCCACAGTCTAGTTCTTCCCTAAGAGCCTGTAAAATAAACAAAACATTACTCGGAGTTTGTTCATGTGCGTTACAGATAGCATTAACCTTGATGTATGAAAGCTGTTGTGCTTTACAAAACTAATGCCAAATTTACAATGCAAAAGTAGCACAGAAGCACTTCTGAACTGGAAATTAGGGGTCTTTAGACAGACTGTGTAATGAGATGGAATAAATGCATTTACACAGCAATGTTAACTGTATACTTTTATACTAGAGCCTGAAGTGAATCAGAGCAGGTATAACTTAATCTGGCTTTTATGCAGCATTAGGAATTTTGAGCAGACACAGAGCAGCCATAACTCAGCTGTGTAAAGAAGCCTTAAAAGACTAACCTGTAGCTGACTGTCTTTTTGGCCAATAAAGGAGTTCAGCTGTGCCATCTGCTCTGCCATTGGCTGTTTCGGGTCATTGCTCCGAAGCTCTCCAATCATGGTGTCTTGATTCTTGAGTGACACCCGCAGCTGCTCAATAACACTTTGGAAATCATATCAGGGATATGTTAATAGTTACACTTTTTTAATGTAAACTGATGTTTCAGTAATTTAATTTCTTTCTGAATTACCTCTCCTTTTCCTGAAGGGCCTGCTGGAGCTCTCGGACCCGTTCGGGGGTGGAGCCTGAATCAGATGAGGGTCCTGACTGTTTGGCAGCTTGCAGCTCTTTCTCCAATCCAAGATTCTTCAGCTTCTCCTGTTCAGCAATGGTGGCCATGCTTTCCATCTCCTCTTGGGCAGCTTGCAGAGACTTGAGAGAAAGAGAAAGCACTGACTAAAGATGGAGGACACATTCCCAAGCATTTGTTATAAACATTGTAGGGTTTGTTTTACCTCCTCGAGTTCTTGAATCCGAGCGCTGAAAGCTTCTCTGAGTGAGTCCATTTCTCTCTGCATTTTCTCTCTGCCATCATCAACACCTCGACTGGCTAAACTCTCTAAAGCTTTCCTACACAAACAAACACACACCATTTAGATCCATGTCTTATATCTATTGCCTTCTGCATGTTTTCATTTGTAAATATTTCACCTGAAAGCACAAATGAGTAATAACCAGGTGCAGTTATTTTTTAATATTATAAGCCATATCAGTAAAACAGACTGAAATGAATTTAAAAAAAAGACAATTTTTTAACTGATTTTTTTTTGTCCCACTTAAAGCAAAAAGTTGCAACTACGTAATGAATTCAGTCAATCAGAACAATTTGATGTTTAATGGCTATGTGGAATTTAATTTTGGACCAATCAAATTTGACTATGGGTGGAGCTACACTTTAAACTCAAACAGAAACGGATAAAAACAAAAATCGAGATAAAATGTAGCAATTTTTCGGCAAACAATCATCGAGATGAACAAGGAAGAAACAGGATTTATCACTTGATTCTCTATCATGTCGTACCAATGATTAGTAAAAATAGTAAGTAAACAAGTGGGCAGGACTTACGATGCGGACACAAGCAGTTCTTGTTTCTCAGCCAGATCTCGTTTCATTGACTCCACCTCCACCTTCAGCTCAATGTTCTACACAAACAGACAAGTTACTTACAATAATAAAAAACTGAGATCAACTAGCACAAAACAACTGCTTGCTTTAATATGAAGAGATGAACTATGCCATGTGTGTACTTGTATGTGACAGTGTGTGTCAGTCACCGTTTTGTAAATGTCCTCGGTGGAGTCATCACATTTCTGCTGCACACGTTCTTCCAGAAAATAGATCCTGAGCTTCAGGTTGAAGTTTTCCTTCTTCAGAGCTGTGATTTGCTGCAGGGGAACCATAGAAATTATTCCCAAAATACTCTGTATTTAGACACAGACAATACAAGCAAGGAGAAAATGTACCCGAATCTTCTATTTAAGCAATATGTGTGGAATATTTTAAGGAACAAATCGGAATTTATACTGTTATTCACAAAAAATAGTAGTTTTCCTGTGACATTCATGAAAGTTCAGATTCATGAACAAGTGATTCTTTTGAGTCAGATCTTACAAATGATCAAAATCAGAGTGAAAGACTCATTCACGAACTGGAGAAAACCTTCTTCATTTTCTGTATATGCAGTTCTTCCTTATTACAATATTCAAGCTCATTCATGAATAAACATAAGGAAAGCTGTTCTCCATATAACTGAAAGAGAGATGGGGAGGGAGGAGACGAGAACTAAAAGAGAAACAGAGTGACTATAACAGGCTGTGTGTGGGTCTGTAATGAGGGTTGGCATGAGTGTGTGTGTGTGTGAGAGAGAGACTGGCAGGGCAGTGAACTGTGAGTCATTGTACTCCGAGCGTTTTTCACTTCAACATCTGGGACAGAAAGAGGGGGAAGGGAAGAAAAATATACAAATAGAACGAGAGAGTGTGGAATAACCACAAATACCACAGTGATGGGCAGTTGTACCTTGCTTTGAAAGATCTCTGTGTTTCTACAGCACACAAACACACTTTCTTTCATTCAGACACACACAGCCACAGGAATGCACACAGATCTTTATCTTAGTAAATAAATAAACACTTTTCCTTAAATGGACAGGCAGATATTCCATACCAGAATTTCATTACTGCCAAAGAAACCATATTAGTTGCATACCGACCTGTTAAAAATTAAGTTCAAAATAATTTGCTGAAAATGTACTTCAACTCAGATTAGTTGGTTTCTTCATCAAAACAGATTTAAAGACATTTAGCATTATATCACTTACTTGGCAAAGAATCCTTTGCAGTGAATGGGTGCCATCAGAATGAGAGTCCAAACAGCTGATAAATACATCACAATAATCCACAAGTAATCGAGACTCCAGTCCATCAATTAACATTTTGTGAAGCAAAAAGCTGCATGTTTATAGGAAACAAATCCATCAAGATGTTTTTAACTTCAAACCGAGTCCATAATCATGCTTTCTCCAGTGAAAATGGACTTGTCTGATTCAGTTGAGAAATATATACAGATCAAGAACCATTTACAAGCAAAAACACTCCAAAACAGTTCTAATGGGTGGATTTTGATATGAGAGAACAACAGGAGATGGAATTTTTTACTGAAGGAAATGTTATTATTAGGGCTGTCAGTTTAATGCGTTAACTTAATTAATTAGTTATAAAAAAAAATGATGCGATTAAAATATTTTTACGCAGTTAACGCACTGGCCCCGCCCCCAGACCAGTAAAATCATCTTACATTTCATACAGCTGACTGTTGACAAATATGATGCAGGGCAACGACTCCATAAATGCAGTTATGCCCTAAAATTCAAGATGTTAGTGCAAAAATGCCCCGTATGTGTTTTTGTCTCATATTTATATCATACGATATCACACGAGTAGGGAGAGCAGTAGGCTATTACATGAGTGCTGATTTTGTCACAAATATCACAAGTTTAAATGTGATTTTATACAACAGTTCTGTAAATAAGAAGTTGATATTGTGATATATTTTAAACAATATTATGTGTTTTTGCTCAATTTTGCAAAGAATATATTACCTTTAAAGCCATAGCAGAATTGTTGTGCGTCTTCAAGCAACACAGAGGTGTTTAGTTTCTGAATGAATCTGCGTTTTGAATGAATCGTGTGAATCAATGATTCACAGGCCCATTCATAGAGGGAGCCATTTACTTCATTCCTGAATGAATCAGCCGTTTGAACGAATGAATTACATTTACCGCCACCTGCTGGTAGTTTTAGTTTCTTATTTAGAGTATCATTTAATAATAATAATAATAATTAATAATAATAATAATAACAACATTAAAGGGAGAGTTCACCCAAAAAAATGTAAATTCTGTCATCATTTATTCTCACGTCCCTCATGTCGTTTCAAGCCTTTCTTTTGTGGAACATAAAGGAAGGTATTTTTAAAGACTATAGAATACCCTTAAAGGGACTTTGGTATTTCGAAGACTATTGGTACAAAGCTGTTTTGGAATGATTTTCATTGTATGAACAAACAATACTGAGATATTTCTCAAATTATCTTCTTTTATGTTCCATAGTTTACATTAGGCCGTTGTAGCCTAAATGTTTATGTGTAATACATTTTTTTGTTGAATCAAATAAAATATTTCTGAAGCTACAATTTGTAATGTCTACTTGATACTTTCTCATTTAACACAAAAATATCTTTAAATAATCTTTTGTGGGTATTTTCACAGTCAAATTTATTTTGCGATTAATTCGATTCATTAATCGAAACCATGTAATTAATTACATTAAAAATTTGAATCGACTGACAGCCCTAGTTATTATGGATTACAGACTCAAACACACAGCTTTTGACTTCACAAGGTGTGAATTGATGGACTGGAGTGGTGTGGATTACTTATGGATTATTGCAATGTTTTTATCAGCTGTTTGGACTCTCATTCTGACGGCACCCATTCACTTTAGAGGATCCATTGGTGAGCAAGTGATGTAATGCTACATTTCTCCAAATCTCTTCCAATGCAGAAACAAACTCATCCATGTCATGGATGGCCTGGGGAGGAGTAAATTTACATTTTTCAAATTCAATTAAATTTTTTGGGTAAATGATTCCTTTAATCTAATATTGAGCAGGTTTACTCAAACTTATTTCTTTATTAGCTCATAATCAAAAGGGTTTAGTTCCAAATTAATAAACAAAAAAAGCAAGAAAACTATGTTCAAATGTGATTTAGAAATTTTCAGATTTTGATAAATCAGCAGACATGCTGAAAGATAGTTAAGAAGTCAAATCAAGGAAATCTACGTGTGCTGCTTTGTTTTTGCATAAACTGTACTGCCTGCTATGAAAAGAAAAACTTGCTTAAAATAATGTGTTTCATATTTCAGAATGTTTTAACACCTAGTGAGCTGCCTAGCAAGACAGCATTTAGGCATCGTATGCACAGCTGCCTAAAAAGTTCACCAACTTTCTCTCTCTCATTATAAGAAAACAAACAAAAGCAAACATTTTGATATTGTTGTACTTACGTTCTCATAATCTTTCATGGTCAGAGCTTTGGCTGGAGACATCCTCTGCCCTGGAAACAGAGGCGCTGCAGACGACAAGACAACAGATAAACAAATGAACAACAAACACACTTCTGTTCACTCCAGAAATGATCATTGTCTCACTTATTTTCATTTGACCCTTTGAGGCTTTGACGAAAATCTGATTAAGACCATGTGGTTTGATACGTAAGGACAGACATCAGAGAGAAATACAACAAGTGTGTCAGACTGTGTGTCTTCATTACAGAGTTAAAGGGGTCATATGATGTTGCTAAAAATAACATTATTTGGTGTATTTGGTGTAATGAAATGTGTTTATGCGGTTTAAGGTTCAAAAAACACATTATTTTC
>NW_015551044.1:543067-549620 GCF_001515605.1 Sinocyclocheilus anshuiensis
GCTCTCGCACTGTGTAATGACAGCAGACCCTTCTCAGCTGCTCCAGCAATGGACGCAACCCGGAAAACTATCGGCATGGATTTTTGTCGATAACCGATAGTTCCAGCAATCAACTATCGGTGCCGATTAATCTGCAAAACCAATACATCGGTCGACCTCTAATGCAAATCTTCCCACATCGTGACATAGACATGTGGGGGCGTGTTAGAATGAGCCGTTTTAGGTAGGTGTGGTTGACTCTTAACTTTTATAAAGAATATCTCTTTGGATTTGAAACTTTAGTCTTTGCAACTTTACAGATCTTCTTTATGCACCAAGAGCTTGTAACACTCCAAAGAGAAAGGAAAAATGTAAATCACATCATATGACCCCTTTAAAGGTAAAAGGCTGGCGGGAAGAACAAAATAACTGCTTCTTTTCATCTTGTTCTTTTACATAATCAACTTAATCTTGATAATTCAACAGAGGCTATAGTCTTAAATGTGCTGAAGTACACAGATCTACATTCCTTAAAAGAATCTGCAAAATAGTTAAAAAGCACCTATATCTCTCTTTCGTGTTTTCTGTTTACAGATTACATTACGAGACATGAGGGTGTTTGTACCTGTCATGTCGTCCATGCTGAAGTTGCCGCTGTTCAGAGACTCTGGCAGTCTGGAAATACTGCAACATAAACACACACACAACACAAAGAGCCAAACGGAAGTTTAAATGTGGGAAAAAAGAAAAAAAAAAAAAAAGTGAAACAGCAAGACAACTACACTGCATCCACAACAAAGCCACAAAACTGTCAGTGTTCATCCATGAAGCAGGTGCAAATATCCAGCGGTTACACTCAACTAGGGATGGGCATGATTAATCGACGATCGATAATTAATCGTTAAGAATTTCGGCGATCACGTTAATTTGTTATCGATTAATCTAATGCATTTTTTTTTAATCTAATGCAGGTTGCCTGAGTCTTGAAGCAATTAAATGAATTTCACTGTGTGGCAGCAATTAAACATTTTACCACCAGGGTGCAATATTTGACACCATACTCGGTTATCTGTGATCTTCCGTTTTGATTTCAAAAGAATAATCATGAAGAGGTCACGGCGAAGTGTGGCGTGGGACCATTTTGATTTAAAAAGCGAAATAGTTCACTGCAAACATTGCGATGCCGTGTATAAGTACAACACGGCCACGACTCAAATGATGTACCACTTAAACAAAGTGCATCCGTCCCTGGTTAATGTCGGTGGCGGTGCATCCTGCTCTCAGTCTCAACCTAGCATCAAGTCGGCGTTAGCACGGACTCGGAACTGTGATGCACAACGAGCAGAGAAAATTACCCAAGGGATCTGCAAGTTCGACGATCGACTAAGAAAATTTAATCGAATGCCCATCCCTACACTCAACACTACATAATTTATTCTGTTTTACTATCCAGCTCATGGAAACACACACAAGTACTGAGAGGACGGACAATGCATATGTCTGTGGACGCTTTTCATAACCCAACCTCAAGGCAGGAGCAGAAATAAAGTGTGTGTGTGCTTTCATAACCGTTTTAAAGTGCAGCACTGGCTACAAGCGAGAGCATGATGTAAGCAAGCCATCAGAAACTAATGTGAATGTACAGATTACAGCATGTTTATGTTGTGTTTGTGTGTATTTGCTGTAACTCTTGGCTTCCTAACAAGTTCAATCCCCTTTGGTCCTCTGACAGTCACCCAGACCTACGGCAAGCCCGTTGGGACACTCAGCACACTGGACTTACATAAGACTGAGCAGTTGTCAAACAGAAGAGCCTCACAGGTCTAAGCATCTGATGCATCTTATTTCTTATACATCCAATACCTCAACCAGACCAATTTATAGGCCGATATTTGAAATGAGTGGCATTTGCTGATTTATGTCATTTTATTTGAAAGTATTTCAAATACTTACATTTAAAAGTATATAATTTTCAAAATCTAACTTGTAAAGTAATAATGCATATGTTCTTACACTTTCTATTTTCATTGCAATTTTAGTTTTATTAGTTTAGTTTTTATGTCTATACAGTTTATTACATTTATTTCAATTTTAGTTTTAGTTTTTTAGGCTATATTAAGTTTAACTAAATGTTGTGTTGGCAACTAGCTGAACCTTTTTTTTTTTAAGTAACAAAAATGTTTAATCATGTTTGAAATAGATATTGACCGACAAATATTTTGAGTTTAAGTGTTATTTTAAGATCTAGAAGATAACTTCTTTTATTTAGATTTTATTTAGATAAATATTTTTTTATTTTATATTTTTCATTTTCATTTTTACTTTACCCAGTTTTAGTAATTTTTGTCTATATAATTTTTGTTCATTTTATTTGAGTTTCAGTTTTAGTTATTTTGTTACATGAAGTTAAACCAAATAAAAATAAGAAATGATGCCTTGGCAACTAGCTGAAAAAATTATGCTTTTTATATTGTTATATTATTACTTATTTTACACTTTTTTTCAGATAACATTTAAGTAATAATTTTTTTATATTAGTTTTAGTGTTAACTATAATAATCCTGACAAATACAAACAAACTATTAATTTCTTTTTAATTTCGGCATTTTTAAACAATAATATTGTAATCGTTATTAGACTAAAACAATAAATACATAATACATATATAATAATAGCAACTTAAGCGTTTAACTTTTAGACCAGTTACTGATTACTGGTTGATCTCTAGTTTAGATCTCTAGTTATTTCCTCTCAAATCAGCCATATGTCCACATGAGCATCAGCCACTGAAAAAGCCCAACACAACTCCCAAATGACCACTATATCCAATGTGTGTTGACAAAAATGCAGCCTAAAAATACAACAGCTTCCATAATATACATATAGCATTCATGAGACCACATTCATGTGGAGACAATAGCAGGTGCAACTTAACTATAATAATCCTGACAAATATAAACAAACTATTCATTTCTTTTTAATTTCGGCATTTTTAAACAATAATATTGTAATCGTATTAGACTAAAACAATAAATACATAATACATATATAATAATAGCAACTTAAGCGTTTAACTTTTAGACCAGTTACTGATTACTGGTTGATCTCTAGTTTAGATCTCTAGTTATTTCCTCTCAAATCAGCCATATGTCCACATGAGCATCAGCCACTGAAAAAGCCCAACACAACTCCCAAATGACCACTATATCCAATGTGTGTTGACAAAAATGCAGCCTAAAAATACAACAGCTTCCATAATATACATATAGCATTCATGAGACCACATTCATGTGGAGACAATAGCAGGTGCAACTTTGCTCAATAACAATGTAAACAGTGTCTCTCAACACAACTATTGTTCATCTGTTTATTTTAATCTACAGTATTTTGAGCAGGATGGATGAAGCCAAACGGACTCAATGCCTTCAACACATCACAGCCAAACAACTTCCTCTTCTCAAGTTTTCCTGCACCATTAGCATTGTGCTAGCTACAGGAAGACACACATAACTATTATATAACTATCTTATGGGTTCACAAACGAGTTAGTCTCAGAAATGCATTTAAATTGGTTAAAAGCTCCTCTCAGATGTCAGAGAATCAAGCAGCTGACTGCTATCAGCTTTCGTCTTGTGTTTCCCCACAGGCTCACCACCTGCTTTATAAAGGTGACACTGCAATAACACGACCATCGGGACAGCACAGACAGTCTCTAACTTGACCATCAAACCCAAGAGTCCTTCAACTCCTGCCCATTAGAGACCTGCTGCTGAACTTGACAGAGTCTGAGCTCTGAAATAAAGCAGTGATCTACTACAAATACACAGCTGCACATCTACAGCACTAACTCTATTCACAAGCAGCACAGGTGTAACAGAGTTACAACCTACCTACATTAGTCCTTCGTGTTCACATGGCCACAGAAAAGTAAAATATAGAGATCAATGCGTCAGATAATAAACAGGAGCGCTATTCCGCTATGTGCCGTTTCCAGTAAGGAAGTAATGTGTTTTCTGCTATGACAGCGCATGATCAACACATAACAGCAGCTAGAGACTCTCTCTCTCTCTGTCTGTCAGCATTACTCAACAACACAACTAAAGCCACTTTAGAAACTGAATGCAATGCGTTTAATGCTTTCTGTGCAATTAATGCATTGCTCTAATAAACTAAAAAAAAGCAACTAAATATTCTTTTAGTCTGGTTGAATTTGATTTGGTCTGCATACGACTTTTTTTAACTGCACTTTTGTTTCATGCAAATACATCTATTTTAATGCATGCCTCATCCAGTTCAATGCAGACAGCTATAATTAATGCACTGCATTTGATGCATACAAAATGCTGTTATTAATACATTACATTATAATTATTTAATGATCCCTGTCTGATCACGGTTTGTGAATGTATTGACTCTCCAAAATATTTTCCTCAAACACTGATCTGACTCCTGAACGCAGTAAACAATGTCAAAAACAGCCTCGTGTGCCCAGATGCTTTAGAGATCGAGTCCCTGCTATATTTAACTGAGAGGATCATGTGTGTTTTGTTTTTAACACGAAGGCTGTGAGATTCAAACTTTAACTCCACATACATGTTCAACAATATAATAATAACCACAAAAGCTGGATTCAGACTTAATCAGATTCCATATAAACAGAAAATGTCAATGCAAAATATTAAATATTCATAAGTATACACATATTAGAAGCATACTGATATATTAGTTGGAACTGAATCAAACCAACTAACGTAATGAACACTTTCAGAAATTCGTCTTTGCAGCTGTCAAGAACACTGTCAGACGGATGAAAGTGAAGCATCAAATGCATAATTTCTGAGATAATACAGAATAAAAGCATCACATTCGCCACGTAAATCATGATAAAGGTTAAATGAAGTCATACAAATCTAAAACTATTATCTTCTCCGACTTCGGAGAATACGTTAGTTTAATGTGCTGTAATTCTAACGTTAGCACATCTTATGTTTTATCTGTCGAGTGGATTTCCACTAAACATTTAAAAATTCCAATGTTGAATAACATACTGAAAACATTTGGTAGGAACTATTCTCGCTGCTTATTTTAAATGTTCTCTCCCCTCATGCTAACATGCTAACGCTAGTTAACGTTACCTGACAGAAATTTAAAAAATAAAGCGCTTCACCTCAGATTGATGTCAAACGGCAGCGTTTGATCCTCTCCGACCACAGAATCCATTCTGGATCGAAATAAGAGTGTTTTGTTTTACCTGTGAACAATATTTCTCTCAAAACATGATGCCCGTTGTATTATTTTTTGAACTGTGAGCGGTAGATTATGAATGTAATTTCAAAGCAGACGTTGGAACCGCCATTTTAAAATCCGTGACGTCACCGTGAGAGCACGCGCAAAATTTAAGAAGTTGGGCTGTTCTCCACTGTGGAGAACGCTTAGCTTATGAATATTTATTAGGTAGTGCTGAATCCTACTGGGAAGCTTATAAATATTCATTAATTATGCTGATATTGCCGGGTAACCTTCCAGTGGTGAGGACTTATTCAGTGAATATTAAAAAGGTTACGAGACGATGAGCGCGCTGCATTGCTGACGCGTGCAAGATGATTGGACAGAAGAGGTCGATTAGCCCGCCTCTGCTTCACTCCTATTGGCTATCCCGAACAGTAACTCAGAAATAAAATACATGGATTGGAATAACCTTTAAATCACCCATTAATAAGACAAGTTTGTTGAATTTGATTGTAAGAACCTAATGGCATTTAGTAGAATAAATTAATAAGATTCTGAATCAACTTTAAACTCATGAGCGAGTTTAAACTTATGAGTTTAACATCGAACACATTTTAATGTAGATTTAAAAATGTGAATATCACACATTTATTGTATTTCTAATTCAAGAGCACTAGCAGTAAAGATAGTATTAGGAACGTTAAAAAAAAGGTAATGAGTCTGTTTCATCTGTTTTTAACATTTTTATTAATATGATGTAACTTTCATGTTAACAACTGTAAATGCAAGTGTCTTGCTTGTAAATAGACTATCTTTACTTACTTTACTTTTAGTCATTTAGCAGACGCTTTTATCCAAAGCGACTTACAAATAATCAGAATCAGAATTAGCTTTATTCGCCAGGTGTGCAAACACACGAGGAATTTGTTGTGGTTTTTTAAGGTGCTCCTGGTACATACATACATGCATACATACATACATACATACATACACATCTGACATGAGAACAGAAAAAAACAAAACAAAAAAACATTTAAATAGTAAAACTTAACAATAAATGTGTATGAATCCGGAACAGTAGATTTATGTACAGATTTGTGCATCATTTACTCTATATAGAACTGTATAAATAAAGAGATATGCATATGTATTTACATAATACTTGAGAAAGGGTGCTGATGGTGCAGGTGTTGGATGTGAAGAAAAAGTAATTAAAACTACTATCTACTGCCATCTGCTGGCAGGAGACACTAAATACAGAATCAGATTAGCTTTAAAGGGGTCATATGATACTGCTAAAAAGAACATTATTTTGTGTATTTGGTGTAATGAAATGTGTTTATGC
>NW_015551044.1:550013-553422 GCF_001515605.1 Sinocyclocheilus anshuiensis
AACCAAAACTCGCGTTTGAATCATCAGTGGCAACGAAAAACACAGCGGCCTAGCGTGAGGGGAAGCCCCGGCGTAGCGTGCGCTGAGGCCTGGATAGAGTGAGCTGAGGCCGGCTGGACTCCGCTTCGTCCACGGTGAAAGTTGTAGTATTTCCTCAGCGACCAGCACAGATCAGCTCCAGGCATGACGAAGTGGATATCGTCAACTATAGAGATGGGTCGTTTTGAAAACCAACCGAGTGAGGGTTTCAGTTCAACACTTAAAAACTAGTGGTCAATGGAAAGTCCCAACCACTGAAAAACAAAAACCTACATGTTAAAAGGAAAATGTGGTTATATACATTTGGTCTGGATCTCTTTGTGTATTTTTATGAAGAGTGTGTCTGTGGTTTTGAAAAACACACTTGCCTTCTTGTACTCTTCCCTGGATAAGAGCTTCTGCTATGTACATGTGAGCAGTTTTGAATGTTCATGTTGTTCCCAAGTATTTGAAATGCTTTATACATGAATAATCTCTTAATTAAAAATTTTAAATATGATATAGTACATATGTACAGTAACTAAACTATGACATATTATTGCACCAGTAGCAGCTGATCTAGCAGTGATGTACTTTACTGGAGTAGTTTTATTTTGAGTAACTTTTACTTACTACATTTCATAAAACTTATCGTTACTCCTATTTTTATACAGTCTATGCGTTACTCCGTATAATGTATCACGTGCTCCGAGACGCAGAGGCGGTGTCTGATTCAAGAACGAACTGATTCTTTTCAATGAACCCGTTAAATCGGTTCGCAAATCGCACCAAACGATTCATTCCCGAATTGGAATGATCCGAATGTAGCTGTTCTCGAGTCGACAACTCACTGATTCAAATGAACCGTTTAGTGCGAGTCTCCAGTGAACTGAACTCACAAGTAAGAACTGGGAGATCTTGTGAGCGCGGGTCTGATGCTGTTAAAAGTAAGTTACTAATGTCGAATTTTAGTATTAATTATTGTAACTGAAAATCATATTTAGGTCAAAGCTGTCAGTTGTCTGTGAACTAAATCTGCTGTAAAGGGTGATCTGTTTAAGCCCACTTGAAATGCTTAAACAGATGAGGCACATAGTTCAGTCTCTATGTTTTAGGTCAAAAAACATTAAAATAACACAGATTAAATAAAATAACTCATGCACGTTCATCTTCCCCGCTGCTGTAACGTTAGCAGTTTTACTAAAATGCTATGATTTTAGCCCTATGTGACGTCTGTTTTTATATTGTTTGTCAGCACACATAGCTTAAGTTAATATGTATCTGGATCAACTAGCCGAGTAGATCCATAAATATAAATGTTTATTCATAACCATGCTGAAAATAAGCCACTAATGTTAGCTGATGCTAACTGTCTAGCTAACGAGCTTGCTGGTGCTAAGTTGAGGTATTTTTTTTTAAATAAAGTCAAAATATTTGTATTCAACCACCTAGAATAGATTACATCTGAGGGAAAAAGAAAGGATGTGATGTTCAGAACATGGTAACTACAGTAATTATCAAAGTGAGAAGTGATGCCCTCTGGGGGCATTTGGCCAGGGGTGTTTTTACACCACAGACAAGGTTTGAGAAGAAAACAATCATTATAAAAATCTAATTATATTTTCCTTATTATATTTCCTTATTGGTTATTTTGGGAAAATCCCAGGTATTTTGAGCAGTAGGATTATAAAAAAAATATATGCTAATATAAAATTAAATGATAAAAGTAGCCTATATAAAACTGCAAAATAAACATTCATCTATCGGTACTTTTTACTTAAGTACATAAAAAATCAAGTACTTTTGTACTTTCACTCGAGTAAAATTGAAAACTGAGTACTTTTACTGGAGTAATATTTTATTATACGGATCTGTACTTTTACTCAAGTACTTGATTTGTGTACTTCGTCCACCACTGATCTATAGTCATGTAGGCTAAGTGTATATTGTGTCTCTGTACTGTCTTGTGTATATATATTGTCTATATATAGTCTGCAGAAGGGGTGGACTGGCCATCTGGACGTTCTGGAGAAGTCCTTGCTGGTTCATCATCAAAGAAAAAGTGTCAGATTAAGTGACACTGACGGCCGACAAAAGGGAGTGCTAATGCAATCTATTTTTGCTTATAATAAACCGAAACTGACGCGAAGGAGAGAGGGCTTGTGATGGCAAGCAAAAAACGTGAAGATAAAGGTGTTTGGGAGAAGCTAAAAGAAAAAAAGCGAACAGTTACATCAGGTTACCTTTGCCCGCCTCTCTCGCTATAGAGCACATAGCATATAGCACTATAGTAAAATCCCAGGACACCCCTAGTCCGAGCGTCCACTGCTATTTATCACTCTGCATTGTCTGACATGAATATTCCATTCATTCATAAAGAGACAGCAGCGATTCTACAACGGGTTACACTTGACATATATTGAGTTAGAAAATAGAGTAAATGAAGTAGCTATAAGGTGATTGCTCCGATTAACATGACACACACACACACACACACATTCTGTAGTTTCAGGTTTCTAGATTTTATGTTTATTATTATGTCAAGTAATTTAGTTCATATTTTTGCTTTCTGCTCTTTTTATGTAGAATTTCAAGTATTTAAGTTCATATAATAATACATGTATTTCAATCCCCTGCTGAAAAACAACAACAATAGAAACCATCAATAGAATTTGTAATGGTTTTACTGGTTATAATGGAAATTGAATTGTTTTAATGGAAATTGTAATGGACCCTATTGGTCTCTACTGGTAATTGGTTGCCTGTTATTGTTGTTAAATATTATTATTGTTAAAACCACTAAATCATAATGGAACATGTCCCAAAACACACTACAGGAAACCATTATTTAAAGGGGTCATATGATGCTTTTTTAAAGATCATTATTTTGTGTATTTGGTGTAACAGAATATGTTGACATGCTTTAATGTTCAAAAAACACATTATTTTTCAAATACTGTACATTATTGTAGGTCCTCTATGCCCCGCCTCTCTCAAACGCTTCGTTTTCTACAAAGTCCCTCCTTCCGACAAGCGCAGTCTGCTCTGATTGGCCAGCTGACCCAGTGCATTGTGATTGGCCGAACACCGCAAGCACTCGTCGGAAATGTAACTCCCCTTACCATAATCGCAAGCTTCATCTTTCAAAATAAATGTAAAGACAGAGCCCGAAAGGGGAACAGAGTCGCGTGACAAACAGTGATGAAGCTGGTATGTGTTTGCAGTACACAAGCCATGGTTAAGACAGCTGACTCTGTGATGTGACCCTGTCTCTCTCTCACACACACACGCACGCACGCACACACACACACACACACACACACACACACGATGCGCAAAACTCCGCATTTGAACAGTCAATAGCAAATACTTAAACTAATAACAAAACAGT
>NW_015551044.1:553441-566427 GCF_001515605.1 Sinocyclocheilus anshuiensis
TTTAGGGGGGCGTGGCAGAGTCTTAACTTTGATAAAGAATATCTCTTTGGTTTTGAGACTTTAGTCTTTGCAACTTCAGGGATCTTATCTATGCACAATCAGCTTTTAACACTCCGAAGAGAAAGGAAAACTTGAAATCGCATCATATGACCCCTTTAAGACATAACCTACTGTGATAATGATTGATACAAAATATGAATCAATGAGCATCTCTGGTTTGTAATGCATAACATACATAATACATTGAGGTTTGTTAATGAAAAACAGAAATAAGAAAACAATAAGATGCTATGTATCATGTAATAAATTTCATTCTAGCAATACTAGTAATTTAATCCAGTAAATCTGCACTTTCCATATTCTGAGCTTTCATATTCTAATTTTCTTCTAATTGCACATTTGTAATGTTCATTGTCACGTGTCCTCTGTTCTTCACAAGGAACTTCCAGTTGATCCTGGCAATAATCCCATACTAGACAGAATTCTTAAATGACAAAAAGACAGAGAGAAACATTCCATTACATCTGTACTGTATGTATATCACAAAATATATCAAAAGAGCTGCTTGTTCAATAAACAACCTGATGAACTGGGTTTGCTGTTTAGCTGGTCGGACAGCAGGAAAAGTGACCAAAATCCCCTCTATAACCATCAGACCAGCAGGATCCAGTTCAGTGGACCAGGCTGTTTTTCATCAGAGTAAGAAAAGTGACCTCAGTGAAATATAAAAGGTTAGTTCACAAGACAAAAACTGTAAAAATGTACTCACCCTCATTGTCGGTCTAAACCTGAACATTTTAGCAGAATGTTCATGCTGCCAAACCATCATCGACTGAGACGACGTGTTTTCTTTATGTTTGGAAGGTGGCTTTACACTCACAAAGTGCGTTCTTGAGGTGTTGCCATGTCCACCTGTTATAAATGACTTTTGGCCTGTTATTTAGGCTTGGTTCATAAAGCGATCCAGTTTCTGGAGTTCATAAAGTAGGCAGATGCGATTTTGGCATTATTTCCAATATAAAGCATTTGTATTTGTTTAGGTTTATTATGGGCTTGTATCTAGTTTTTAGTCAAAGCTTATACCTCTTGATTTCTTGCAACTGCACGTGCATACAGAAGAAAGACACATCTCTGACACGCATTTAAATACAGCATTAACTACTAGTTGTTCAGAATATTGAGTTGTTTGCATCCCTGGATATTACTGTCGGTTGTTTAGCATTTCTATCGTAACACAATTGTCAAATATGAAATGTTTACCTGCTTAGATCTCACTTTTTGACCATTAAAACCGAAGTATATATAGCTATACACAAACACACACACACATATATATTTATATATAATTTATATTTTATTCAAAAATGTATATTATATATATATATATATATATATATACACACATACTGGTAAAAAATGTATAGCCTGAATGCACTGTAAGTCGCTTTGGATAAAAGCGTCTGCTAAATGCATCAATTATTAAATAAAAATAAAAATTAATTAAATTATTATAAATTAATTAAATTATAAATTAAATATTAATATATATTATAAACTATACTGTTGTTATAGAAAATGTAATTTAATTTCATACACCTTTTTATGTAATAAATTTCATTCTAGCAATACTAGTAATTTAATCCAGTAAATCTGCACTTTCCATATTCTGAGCTTTCATATTCTAATTTTCTTCTAATTGCACATTTGTAATGTTCATTGTCACGTGTCCTCTGTTCTTCACAAGGAACTTCCAGTTGATCCTGGCAATAATCCCATACTAGACAGAATTCTTAAATGACAAAAAGACAGAGAGAAACATTCCATTACATCTGTACTGTATGTATATCACAAAATATATCAAAAGAGCTGCTTGTTCAATAAACAACCTGATGAACTGGGTTTGCTGTTTAGCTGGTCGGACAGCAGGAAAAGTGACCAAAATCCCCTCTATAACCATCAGACCAGCAGGATCCAGTTCAGTGGACCAGGCTGTTTTTCATCAGAGTAAGAAAAGTGACCTCAGTGAAATATAAAAGGTTAGTTCACAAGACAAAAACTGTAAAAATGTACTCACCCTCATTGTCGGTCTAAACCTGAACATTTTAGCAGAATGTTCATGCTGCCAAACCATCATCGACTGAGACGACGTGTTTTCTTTATGTTTGGAAGGTGGCTTTACACTCACAAAGTGCGTTCTTGAGGTGTTGCCATGTCCACCTGTTATAAATGACTTTTGGCCTGTTATTTAGGCTTGGTTCATAAAGCGATCCAGTTTCTGGAGTTCATAAAGTAGGCAGATGCGATTTTGGCATTATTTCCAATATAAAGCATTTGTATTTGTTTAGGTTTATTATGGGCTTGTATCTAGTTTTTAGTCAAAGCTTATACCTCTTGATTTCTTGCAACTGCACGTGCATACAGAAGAAAGACACATCTCTGACACGCATTTAAATACAGCATTAACTACTAGTTGTTCAGAATATTGAGTTGTTTGCATCCCTGGATATTACTGTCGGTTGTTTAACATTTCTATCGTAACACAATTGTCAAATATGAAATGTTTACCTGCTTAGATCTCACTTTTTGACCATTAAAACCGAAGTATATATAGCTATACACAAACACACACACACATATATATTTATATATAATTTATATTTTATTCAAAAATGTATATTATATATATATATATATATATATACACACATACTTAAGTCGCTTTGGATAAAAGCGTCTGCTAAATGCATCAATTATTAAATAAAAATAAAAATTAATTAAATTATTATAAATTAATTAAATTATAAATTAAATATTAATATATATTATAAACTATACTGTTGTTATAGAAAATGTAATTTAATTTCATACACCTTTTTACATTTATTTATATTTTATGCACCTTTTTTATTTATCTGTTATTATTTTTAATAGCTTTATATTTTTAATATATTTTTTGTTGAGTTTTATATATTTATATATTATAAACTATTGTTATACAAAATGACATTTATTTCATGCACCTTTTTATATTTATATATTTAATGATATTTATGAATGAATAATAACAATAAACCTTTTATATGAAATAATAAATGTAATTATACAACACAACATATCAGTGCATCTTTTATATTTATTTATATTTTATTCACCTTTTTATATTTTATTTATTTGTTATTTTTGATAGCTTTATATTTATACTATATTATTATTATTAGTTTTATATAATTGTATATATTGATAACTATATAAAATTTCATTTAATTTCATGCACTCTTTTATATTTATTTAATGATATTTATGAATAATAATAATAATAACAAACTTTGTATATTAAATAATAAATGTAATTATACAACATAGCAGTGCTCCTTTATTTATTTAATTATCTGTTATTATTTTTAATAGATTTATATTTTTCATATATTATTATTATTATTTTGTATATTATGACTATATAATGTTTGTAGTTTAGGACTGGGGCAGCCATGAATATTTCAGGGGCTTGGGTTCCTGTCATGGCCGTCACTGAACTTCCTGTCTTTCCTGTCATTACTTACACTATTTTCTTTTGCTCCCCCTCATTTCTTCTTGTCTGCAATCTAAAACAAGAACCAGGAAAATCAGAAATCAGGTTTACTGTTTAAATACATTACACAACATATAAAAACAATCAAAGAGAGGCAACATATTTACAGTAAAAAACAATGGAAATTTAAGAACTGAAGTAAAAATATATCAGAAAGTATAAACATTCAGCATATCATCTGACTGTATGACACTTGCAAAAAAAGCTAATGTCTATAACCTGATAAATAAACCAAAACAAATCAAAAATACTTGAAAATCATTCAAATGTACTTACCATAAACCAGTCGTGGAGACTAAGTTTCTCCAGTTCAATCCGCTCTTTCGGATTGATTTGCAGACAGCAGCGAATAAAATCGCTGCATTCTTCCGACAAGCCGTCTTTGGTCCAGTTGTTACCGTTGATCATGCGCAGGTCTCTTCTATTTGGAAAATCCCCACACAGCATTACAAACAAGAGGATCCCGAGTGACCACACTGTCGCTGGTTCCCCGTGGTACTTGCCGGTCAAGTAATACTCAGGAGGGCAGTACTCTCTTGTGCCTGGAGGAAAGAGATTTTGTTTACATTAACATATACAGTACATTTATACATATACATTATGTAATGTACATATACATTAACACAGTAGATCCCATTCCATGATGCTTAATGAGAGCTTGATTCACTCAGAGTCCTGTGTGAAGGGCCCTCAACTCATAACCTTTGAGGGATCATCATACATACCAGCAAAGGATGTGTAACCCACACCGTTGAGGAATTCACCACACCCAAAGTCAGTTAATTTGACTTCGAGTGTGTCCGGGTTAATCAGAAGGTTTTCCAGCTTTATGTCCCGGTGCAACACTCCACGTCGGCAGCATGTTTGAGCTGCGAATGTTGCCTGGCGCATTATGACTCGTGCCACGTCCTCTTGAATGGTAACCATTTGCTGCAGGAGAAACACGTTCAGTTCCTCAAAGGGAACGGGCCGCTCTAGGACCAAAATGTAGTGGTCAGACTCCACCCGCCAGTCCAGAAGCTGGATGATTTCCTCTACCCTGGGGCCTTCATTTGCAAGAATTTGCAAAGCAACCTCCAATGGAAGAGGCTTGGAATAGCCGTCCTAGAAGAAAGACAGTTGTTATGATGGTTAGACGGATATAGGACTTAAACAAGTCCTGGACAAACTCTTGACAATGGAAGATTGCCATATGAGATGTTTGAAAATGCCTAAGAGGAGAACCAGAGAGAACACAGCCTACTTACAATGCTGATGAACTTTGTGTTCCTGCTGGAGACGACTTTTATCGCCAACTGATCAACAAAACAACAACGAGGTTTGTAAGTTACAATTAATTCGTCAGCAGAGTTCACAACATTCCAAACATTAGCCCTGAACAGACATGTACATTTTCATGAATCTAAATAAAAACATGTAGAGCATGTCTAAACAGGTCTGACAATTTAAGTGCTTTAAATAGTAAATAAAAGATACATTTAGTGTGCTTGCATTAGTCAGGTGACTATAATACAGGACAAAAATAATTATCAGGTTATTTGATTCGAGATAGTAATGAAAACTGATACCTTTTGGCCATCCTCCAAACGAGTCGCTGCATAAACGGCTCCAAAGCTTCCTTCACCCAGCTGACAGTCGATTACATAACGGCATGAATTGATGTCTGTTAAAAGATAAGATGTTGATCAGTGACAGCAATTACTTAATTTAAAACTATTTCAACACTATTTTTATGATTCATATTAATTTTGACACTACATTAAATATCTGTGCTTAAAAAATACTGGCACCCTACAGGACCATTTAAAGAAACTATAGCAGTCATAAAATAAATAAATATATACATGTGTGTTTTTTTCTGTGTAAAATACACACCTTCACCTTACACACATTTATATAAATGTAAATAAAATGTTGAATGCTGAATAAGTCAATTAATGTGTTATTTAGGAACTATTCTTAAAAACGTGCATATTAAAGTCAGTGTAAAGCATGTAAAGACTGTGTGTGTGTGTGTGTGTGTTGTATGTTAGGCTTATGGTACCAAACTCACCCATTATTGTGCCGTTGTTATTCTCCTTGTCTGCAGTCTGAAACAACAGAAATCAGGTTTAGTGTCAAAACACACAAACAGGACGGAAAACAAATGCACAACAAAAAGAGGCAACATTCTTGGAGTAAAAAAACTGGATGTTTAAGAACAGGTCAGATCATCTCAGAAGGTCTAAACATACAGCGCTGCAACTTGTCATCTGTGCAGTGCATGAGGATTGACTATATGACAGTTACAGCACATAGGAAAAGAAAACTATAAAAAGAAAGAGTAAGAAAGCTAATATCCATAGTCTGATAATTAAACCAAACCAAATCAAAAATACTTCAAAATCATCAGAATGTATTTACCATAAACCAGTCGTGGAGACTGAGTTTCCCCAGTTCAATCCGCTGTTTTGGGTCAATCTGTAGACAACGGCGAATTAAATCGCAGCATTCTGTGCAGAAAGAAAATAGAGATGTCTAATTATCATTTTGAACTTAACACCTGATCTCTTTGATCGACAGTCAAATTATCCCAACGACCATTCTTAATTAAGCCACTGATTTACAACTGATTTTTGCTGAAGTGAAGATCTCACCTTTCGACAAGCCAGCTTTGGTCCAGTTTTTAGCATTAATCTTGTGCAGATGTCGTCTCTTTGGAAATTTACAAAAAAGTATCACAAACAAGAGGATCCCAAGTGACCACACTGTCCCTGGTTCCCCGTGGTACTTGCCGGTCATGTGATACTCGGGAGGGCAGTACTCTCTTGAGCCTGGAGATGACATTTTGTTTCCATTATCACAGCATTTTAACTAGATATTCATTATCATGCAAGAAATGATTTGATGCCATTTGATTCACAACAGTGGATCCCATTAGACACCCACTTCACAGCTTTGAGGGATCATCATACATACCAGCAAAGGACGTGTAACTCACATCGGTGAGGATTGCACCACAGCCAAAGTCAATCAATTTGACTTCGAGTGTGTCCGGGTTAATCAGAAGGTTTTCCAGCTTAATATCCCGGTGCAACACTCCACGAAGGCAGCACATTCGAGCTGCGAATATTGCCTGGTGCATTATAACTCGTGCCACGTCCTCTTCCATGGTGCCCTTGTAGCACTTTAAATATTCATACAAGGACTGACAGGGCATGGGCCGCTCTAGCACCATAAAGTAATAGTCAGGATCCACCTGCCAGTCCAGAAGCTGGATGATTTCCTCAACCCTGGGGCGTTTATTTGCAAGAATTTGCAAAGCGACCTCCAATGGAAGGGGCTTGGAACAACCGTCCTAGAAGAAAGACAGTTGTTCTGATGGTTAGACAGATATAGGACTTAAACAACAACTGTTGACAATGGCAGACTGCATACTGAAAAATCACTTAGAGTCTGTGGTTAATGTTAATATGAGATGTTTGAAATTGAAAACAGTGACTGAGAGGAGAAACACAGAGAGAGCACAGCCTACTTACAATGCTGATGAACTTTGTGTTCCTGTTGGATGCAAATTTTATCGCCACCTGATCAACAAAACAAAAAAGGGATGTGTGTAAGATTTACAATTGATTTGTCAGCAGAGTTCACATCATTTCAAACATTAACCCTGAATAGACATGGACATTTTCATGAATTTAAATAGTCTAAACAGGTCTGACAGGACAAGTGCTTTAAATAGTTGATGTACACTAAGAGTGCTTGCACAGGAGAGAGCGGGACAAGTATAATAAGACAAAATGATTAGCTAGAAAAATAATGTAAGTAATACAAACTGATACCTGTAGGCCATCATCCAAACGAGTCGCTGCATAAACGGTTCCAAAGCCTCCTTCACCCAGCTGACTGCCAATTTCATAACGGTGTGAATTGATGTCTTTTAAAAGATAAATAAGAGATGTCAACATAAAATGTCACAGTGACAGCACTTACTTCATCTATTTAAAAACTACAATTAATTGAGAAAAAATGTAATAATTGAGATACTACATTGAATATCTGTGCCTTTAAACAATCATTTGTCACACTAAAAACTATTCAAGTTACCTGTACTTGTCATACATAAATACAATCGAAATACCTTTAAATTAATTGCATTTCCATGTTAACTACTCTTAAACAAAATGCATATTAAAGTCAATCTGAAGTATAAACTTTAAAGTGCGTGTGTGTTGGATTATGTTGTGGTAGCAAACTAACCAATAATTGTTGTCTCATTATCCTGTAGCTGGCTTGAATGAGTTTGGGGAGCATAACCACTACAGTCAGGTGCTGCACAGGTTGTAGCTTGGGGGACATTGACTCTACAGTCTAATGTTTCGTGGACTGGAGACTGAGGGACGCCAACACTCAAGTCAGCTACAAAATGGACTGAAGCTTGGAGGGCTTCATCTCTACAGTCAGATGTGACATAAAATAAAACTGGAGGGACATCATCACTACTTTTGGACGTCACAGGGAATAAAGCTGGAGGGACGTCATCAATACATTTGGATGTGACATAAAATAAAACTGGAGGGGCGTCATCACTACTTTTGGACATCACAGAGAATAAAGCAGGAGGGACGTCATCACTACTTTTGGACATCACAGAGAATAAAGCAGGAGGGACGTCATCACTACTTTTGGACGTCACAGAGAATAAAGCTGGAGGGACGTTATCGCTACATTTGGACATTGCAGGGAAACTGGCTGGAGGGACATCAACACTTAATATGGACTTGGCAGAGAAAAAACCTAGAGAGACGTCGTCACTTAATTTGGATGTGACAGAATAAAATAAATCAACATCACTTAATTTGGACATCACAGGGAAAAAAGATGGAGGGACGTCACTACTTAAATTGGACATGGCAGAGAAAAATGAGACGTTGTCACTTAATTTGGACGTGGCAGAGAAAAATGAGACGTCATCACTTAATTTGAATGTGGCAGAGAAAAATGAGACGTCATCACTTAATTTAGATGTGCCAATGAAAAACGAGCCGTCATCACTTAATTTGGGCGTGCCAATGAAAAATGAGCCGTCATCACTTAATTTAGATGTGTCAATGAAAAACGAGACGTCATCACGTAATTTGGGCGAGGCAGTGAAAAACGAGACGTCATCACTTAATTTGGGCGTGCCAATGAAAAACGAGACGTCATCACTTAATTTAGATGTGTCAATGAAAAACGAGACGTCATCACTTAATTTAGATGTGTCAATGAAAAACGAGACGTCATCACTTAATTTAGATGTGTCAATGAAAAACGAGACGTCATCACTTAATTTAGATGTGTCAATGAAAAACGAGACGTCATCACTTAATTTAGATGTGTCAATGAAAAACGAGACGTCATCACTTAATTTGGGCATGCCAATGAAAAACGAGACGTCATCACTTAATTTAGATGTGTCAATGAAAAACGAGACGTCATCACTTAATTTGGGCATGCCAATGAAAAACGAGACGTCATCACTTAATTTAGATGTGTCAATGAAAAACGAGACGTCATCACTTAATTTGGGCATGCCAATGAAAAACGAGACGTCATCACTTAACTTGGGCGTGCCAATGAAAAACGAGACGTCATCACTTAACTTGGGCGTGCCAATGAAAAACGAGACGTCATCACTTAACTTGGGCGTGCCAATGAAAAACGAGACGTCATCACTTAACTTGGGCGTGCCAATGAAAAACGAGACGTCATCACTTAACTTGGGCGTGCCAATGAAAAACGAGACGTCATCACTTAACTTGGGCGTGCCAATGAAAAACGAGACGTCATCACTTAACTTGGGCGTGCCAATGAAAAACGAGACGTCATCACTTAACTTGGGCGTGCCAATGAAAAACGAGACGTCATCACTTAACTTGGGCGTGCCAATGAAAAACGAGACGTCATCACTTAACTTGGGCGTGCCAATGAAAAACGAGACGTCATCACTTAACTTGGGCGTGCCAATGAAAAACGAGACGTCATCACTTAACTTGGGCGTGCCAATGAAAAACGAGACGTCATCACTTAATTTGGGCGTGGCAGTGAAAAACGAGACGTCATCACTTAACTTGGACGTGGCAGTGAAAAACGAGACGCCATCACTTAATTTAGATGTGCCAATGAAAAACAAGACGTCATCACTTAATTTGGGCGAGGCAGTGAAAACTGAGACGTCATCACTTAATTTAGATGTGTCAATGAAAAACGAGACGTCATCACTTAATTTGAGAGTGGCAGTGAAAAACAAGACGTCATCACTTAATCTGGCAGAATTGTCGTCATCAGCACAGCTGGACGCGGCACAGACTGTAGTTTGGGGGACGTCACCAGCACAGCTGGACGCAGCACAGACTGTAGTTTGGGGGACGTCACCAGCACAGCTGGACGCAGCACAGACTGTAGTTTGGGGGACGTCATCAGCACAGCTGGATGCGGCACTGAAAGAAGCTGGAGAGAAGTGAACAGCCGAGTCGGATGTGGCACAGACTGTACCTGTGTCATTGACTTCTCGACCTAAAGGGGAGAACATGGACCAAAAGATATTAATCATTAAAAGAACATTTATGAAATATTTTATAACTATATTAACAGATACTCATATTACTGCAGCTTTAATAAGCATATATTACAGCATATAAGCTTGCTGTAAATTATGAAGTGATCTTTTGGAGGCATGGCTTTCTATTTTTTTCAGTAATTGGTCAATGTATACATCATGTACATTTCTCTTATTTAAAAGCACAATGCTCATGAACATGCCAGAAAAAAAAGGCATCCATGCATGTATAATACATGCATGGATGTCTTTTTTCTGGCATGATCATGAGCATTGTGCTTTTAAATAAGAGAAATGTTTAAAAACAATCAAAGATTAAAAAAGTGCCTTTACAGCTCCCAAATTAGTTGCGTGTATGAATATTAATAAGGTCATCCAAAGCTTGCATGGTAACCTTAGCATGTAACTTAAATATTTGTGTGACTAGATCATGACACTCAAGACATTAAATTCGGTGTCATGTCATTACAATGAATTAAAACATCACTTAATGTAACTACAGTAATATTGATTTGCAAATTCCCGGTTTTGTGTAAATTAAAATATGAACTTGAAAGAAGTGAAAACTTGAAAGTAACAAGTCATGTGTCGATTTTATGCTTCTGAATTGTGTTTGTGTAGTATAATTTGTGTTATGCTGTGTTGTATTAAGTTACAGACTTTATAAAACTGGACTTCAGCTAAGCCCCTAAATTCTTCACTGTGTCCTCCAAAAAACCTTTAAACATCCAAATAAGTGTAGAGTCCTGAGCAGACTCCAGTACAGAACATGGACATATCATTTACCATCATCACGACTCCTCACAGGTGGAGCATCACTCTGGTCTGCTTTTTCTTCTTGACCCGAGTGGGTGTTGTTGACTTTTTTCCTCTCTCTTTGAATTAAAGCAATTACTCCTAGCAACGTAAGTAGCATTTTGAAATAGTAACTAGCGTTGGCTGGAAGAAATGCAAAGTGAGAAAAATACTAGAATGCAACTAGCAATAAAACGACTAGCGTTGGCTGCTCAGTTGGATGTGCAAAATGCAAACAATGCAACTAGCAACGAACCGCAAGTGATTTATCATCAGACATGTCAACGTGAGCCTTTTTATTACTGGCATAGAACTGTGACGTCACGAACCAACTGACATTCCAATGCTGCTCGCAGAGGGCCGTTGGTGATTGGTCCGTTTTCCGTTGTGGGCGTGGCTTCTGCGTAGCCGCGTAATAGAGAATGAGGAGTTACGTCACGATCTTTTCACTCCGCATTTGCATTTCGGGAAGGCGCCGCCATATTAGCAGGATACGCTATCCGTTCCCATGGTTACTTCTCATTCTCTATAAGGATAAATGCTTATCTTTTGTTTTGTTTTTGCCTTTAAGTTAAACAACCATTCATTCTTCATTGTATCGTTTGCAGGGAAGAGAAGCTATTTTATCGCACTGCATGATATGCACTGCATTTCTCTCTTAGGTTTTGTAGAATTTGGTTTACAGTGTTTACCTGATTAGCTTGAATACAGTGTAGCCATCATATGGTACATTATCCAAATAAAAGTGTGTGTTCAACAAGCTGACAGAAGTCCATCCATTTCTTTGTTGGAAACTTTTAAATGACAAAGTATAATTGATGTCATTATAAATATTCATTTTTCCATGGCCACGGAGGAGAATCAGAGATTGTGGGTCACATTCAGCGAACAGTAGAACTCAACGCGGCGTTACGTCACATTCTCATTCTTTATAGCTCGTAGTGTGGGTAACATGCTGTTTGTTTATTTCTTTCTTATTAAACGTTAAGAATGGTCTAATATTGGCATGTATTTTGCGCTGTAAATGATGTATGTGATGTACATTTAAGTTGTTTGACTCAAGCATGAATTAAAACGAGCAGTGTGGTGATCGCGAGCTCTTGTATTGTCATTAAAACACAAGATATGACCAATCATTCTTTAATACATGTAGCTAAGATTATTTAAGGCATCATTTTAATGATTATTTATATAAAAATAGCTACATGATGTTAAAAATCGTAAACAACATTATGCAACACGGTGTTTACGTTCAGATCAAAGCATAAACAACGTATCTGTGTACAGTGCTGCTGACAGCATATGTTCCAGTGTTGCCAGTTTAGCAATTTTGTTGCTAAATTTAGCAACTTTTCAGACTACCCTAGTAACTTTTTCTTCCAAAAGCACCTAGCAACAAATTGAGCTATTTTTACATTTTATTTGGCTACTTTTAGCAACTTTTGATAAGTGACTCGAACAATAAAAGGCACACATTTTCCATCTAAATTTCACAAAAAGAGGAAACCAAAGATGCCTAGCAGTACACACATCACGTGAATTAAATTATTGCTATTTGCAATTGTTCAATTTGATAATAATAATAATTTAATAATTGTTCATTTATGATACACCTTGTTGTACCTGTGATTGTTGATCAGTTAGTACACTGTAAGAAAAATATCTAGAAAAATGGAAAAGGTAGGCTTCTAGTAATTTTCCAGGACATTATCCGTTATCCATTATCCATTGTAAACCCTTTAACCCCAAACACAAAATACAATGCGTAATTTAAAATGCCGGTAAAAACCTGTGAATTATTTTCTTAAAGTGTAGCATACTGACTACTAATACACTGCTTAAAACTAATCGGTCAGAATGTGTAGTTTTACTAGCTCACTAGCTAATAAAAAAAAACTTGTAATCCTTCAAAAATGTGTAAGTGTTCAATAATTCAATGTTGTATATAAAAAGTTATTTATATTTTAACATTATATTATGCATTTATATTATTTTACGAACAAATCTAAATTAACATAAAAA
>NW_015551044.1:568895-572096 GCF_001515605.1 Sinocyclocheilus anshuiensis
TATCTGCACATAGTATATGCTTTACAATTTTGTCTTTATCACTGTCTTGGTACATTAAGCCACTTTAAGCATTTTAGAAAGTCCCCTGTTCAAGTTCTGCTCATTCACAAGCCTAGTGAGAGTCATGCTCGCAATGAAGGTAATGTTAACTATTAAACCAACCAAATCAAAACTTTCAAAAACACACAGCAATGTGATTCTTTTATTGAGTGAGAGTCAGTGGGTTTAATCAGTGACATTAACAGATTTACTATTCGGCGTCTTCTCCGCGACCTCCTTCCCTTGGTGTTTTTACACATAGAAAAGGCAAAAAAACATATTGCATTGTCCAGTTTTCTCTCAGAACGATGATCTGAGTTACTATTGCAATTATCGATGCAGTATGAATGACATACACTGGTGACATTTTTCACAATCACGACAAACAATCAAATACTGCCCTAAACTCAATAGCGGAAAGGCAGCGCTATCCTGCAAATATGGCGGATAAACAAAGCAGTTTCCCAGAACTCAACGCGGCGTTACGTCACATTCTCATTCTTTATAGCTCGTAGTGTGGGTAACATGCTGTTTGTTTATTTCTTTCTTATTAAACGTTAAGAATGGTCTAATATTGGCATGTATTTTGCGCTGTAAATGATGTATGTGATGTACATTTAAGTTGTTTGACTCAAGCATGAATTAAAACGAGCAGTGTGGTGATCGCGAGCTCTTGTATTGTCATTAAAACACAAGATATGACCAATCATTCTTTAATACATGTAGCTAAGATTATTTAAGGCATCATTTTAATGATTATTTATATAAAAATAGCTACATGATGTTAAAAATCGTAAACAACATTATGCAACACGGTGTTTACGTTCAGATCAAAGCATAAACAACGTATCTGTGTACAGTGCTGCTGACAGCATATGTTCCAGTGTTGCCAGTTTAGCAATTTTGTTGCTAAATTTAGCAACTTTTCAGACTACCCTAGCGATTTTTTCTTCCAAAAGCACCTAGTAACAAATTTAGCTATTTTTAAATGTTATTTGGCTACTTTTAGCAACTTTTGATAAGTGACTCGAACAATAAAAGGCACACATTTTCCATCTAAATTTCACAAAAAGAGGAAACCAAAGATGCAGTACACACATCACGTGAATTAAATTATTGCTATTTGCAATTGTTCAATTTGATAATAATAATAATTTAATAATTGTTCATTTATGATACACCTTGTTGTACCTGTGATTGTTGATCAGTTAGTACACTGTAAGAAAAATATCTAGAAAAATGGAAAAGGTAGGCTTCTAGTAATTTTCCAGGACATTATCCGTTATCCATTATCCATTGTAAACCCTTTAACCCGAAACACAAAATACAATGCGTAATTTAAAATGCCGGTAAAAACCTGTGAATTCTTTTCTTAGAGTGTAGCATACTGACTACTAATACACTGCTTAAAACTAATTGGTCAGAATGTGTAGTTTTACTAGTTCACTAGCTAATAAAAAAACTTGTAATCCTTCAAAAATGTGTAAGTGTTCGTTCAATAATTCAATGTTGTATATAAAAAGTTATTTATATTTTAACATTATATTATGCATTTATATTATTTTACGAACAAATCTAAATTAACATATAAAAATATATTTTTTACTGAGATTTGATGTAGTGACACAATTTTTGCATCGTGATTACGTAATGACGTCATCACGCAATGACATCACAATATCATTTAGCAACTTTTAGCAACAAATCGACCTTCCTTTAGCAACTTCCCCTGAAAATTAGTTGGCAACAGTGATACGTTCATTACGTTGTTTACGTATGTGATACTCTCCAAAATGGCGCTATAGGGTGACGCGGAGGAGACGAATTGTTGAATAAAGTCTAAAGTATTTTTGTTTTCTTTGCGCACAAAAAGTATTCTCATAGCTTCGTAAAATTACGGTTGAACCACTGATGTCATGTGGATTATTTTAATATGTTTCTGAGCCTTAATCGTGATAGGACCCTTGCTGTCTATGGAGTGTCAGAGAGCTCTCAGAATGCATCAAAAAAATCTTAATTTGTGTTCTGAAGATGAACAAAGGTGTTACAGGTTTGGAACGATGTAATAAATGACAGAATTTTCATTTTTGGGTGAACTATCTCTTTAAGTGGAATAGAAACTTTCATTCATTCGATTCATTCAAACTGACTGATTCATTCATGAACGAAGCAAAGTTCACTTTATGAATGAATCACTGACTCACACGATTCATCAGCAAAATAGAGCAAAAACAGTCAAGATGTACAATGTTGCCTAAATAACTGACAATCAAATTATTGTTTATTGAGCTGTTGTATAAAATGAATGTCACATGCAATTGTGCTGATATTCCGGAAAATAGCACTATACTGGTGTGATGTTTAGCTATATCAAGTTATAAACAAACAAATAAATAAAAACTTCTTATCTGGAATTCTGGGGGCATTTCAGACCTTGCATGACGCTTAAGTTATGCCAACGCCAGACTAGCTTGCTTGTTAAGCATTATGAAGGGTTAAGTTAGGCTGTATTGAGATGTTTTAATAGTATTTTAATTTCACAGCAGTGACAAACAGTGCCAAACTTCAGGGCAAATATGATTGTTACCTGGCTGTCACCAATGAGGAAGGTCAGGGAGCCGTCGATGGCGAGATCGGGAGGGGTTTGCGAACACTGGCAGAACAGACCAAAAACTAGGCTGAGAGGGATAAACTTACGATGTTTGATCAGTTTGCTGCCCCCAAAAAAGAGTGTTAAATTCACGAATATTAGGATATTTTTGATTTCTATTTTGGTCAGGTTGTTAAAATTACACCACAAGCAAGACATCATTTTGGTTGTATAATTTATTAAATTTCAGTGTTCTTCTTTAAAATAAATATATGGTAAATAATAATAATAATAGGCTAATAAAGAAAAGTTAAAGCAAAGTTATGTACAATCCAAACATATACAACAGAAAGCCCTGCTCACAGGAGTCCCTGGAGTGCATACATTCTTTACTGAACACACACACACACACACAATCAGTGGCAATGCGTTTCTATGATTCTTTAGTGAAGAATTAGGAAAGTACATTAATACTGTCAGCAGCCAGCGTGAATACATGAAGAAAAGGAAAGATGGATAATACAGAAGCATTTCATGATAAAATATTTTAAAACCATGAAGAGGTCAACATC
>NW_015551044.1:572121-576459 GCF_001515605.1 Sinocyclocheilus anshuiensis
CACACACACACACACACACACACACACACACACACACAC
The DNA here is from genome assembly GCF_001515605.1 of Sinocyclocheilus anshuiensis. Classification (NCBI taxonomy): domain Eukaryota; kingdom Metazoa; phylum Chordata; class Actinopteri; order Cypriniformes; family Cyprinidae; genus Sinocyclocheilus; species Sinocyclocheilus anshuiensis. The sequence goes on from NW_015551044.1 coordinate 572,161, forward strand.
ACACACACACACACACACACACACACTCAGATCCCTTGTCACTTGTTCATTGCATTGCACTGCTAAAGTGAGTGTCATGTATGAACAGCAGCATATGGAGAGGTATGAGAAATGCAAAAAACAGACGCGCTCGTACACACATTCGCACGTGCCCGTGTAACGATAGCAACCATAATTCATAGTTCAAGTAGTGGAAGTGTCGTCTTTTGTTCCCTGTGTAAATTAATACTATGGTAAAATCAAACAGAAAAGTGTCACATGCAGATTCCTGCCTAAAAAACAACAACACTGAACGATGATGTAATCCTAAAACACATTCATTAACTCTGTCAATCAAACGTCAAGCTCCACCCACTTCTGACTTCCTCAGCTCTGCTTGTGTAATAGGCAGATAGTGGCCAATAGGAGCACGGCAGCTAGTGAGCCAATAGGAAAGCGGGAGTCTTGTGGACCAGTAGAATATTAGGAGGCCTGCTCATTAGCAAAACAGCAGTTTAAGAGACTGGAATTTAACCCAGTAGCCAATCAGAAAGCAGCGGTTGGATCCAATGAGCCAATGGAAAGCGGGATCATTTTCTCTTTGACGTGCTCGGCCGCTTGGCCTGCCACAGGTGACCATGGATGGTGAGAGCGTCTACACTGACCGACACAGACTTGGCGGGGATGACGGTGAACTGCTTGCGGTCGGAGCTGTATTTGTAGAGTCTGTCGATCATTTTGCGGCTGATGGCACGTGGTCCTGTGCCTTTGAGCTTGACGATCTCCTCTGTTTCGGAGGAATATACGTACAACGCCCTGAACTGACATCCACCGTCACGGAAAAGGATTATCAGGTGGTTGGATTCACACCGCTCGATTTCCTGTGGAATTATGGCAATGATTTAATACATGCTCAAACATATACAGCTGTATATCCAAATAAATATAAATGTAAGTAGCTACTCAACAAATTTTTTTATTTTTTACGTTGTTTAATATGCAATACTGTCTTGATAGTAAATGATCTATCTATCTATCTATGCCAATAATATAGCGCTTCGTTTTTGGAGAAGCGCTGTGAGCACATGAAGTTTAAAAAAAGCAACTCTGAGCAGAAAAGCTCAAGTTCAAGTTCAAGTTGAGCTTTATTGTCATTCTGCTGCATGTGGGGACATACAGTGGAACGAAATGTCGTGCCTCACAGGACCACGGTGTTACATAAATACAGGCATACAACAATGAAGAGCATCAGCAGGCGAGGCCGCGGTCCCGGGGTTCGGCTTCAGCAGCAGACAGAGGCCTCGTAGCTTCTCAGTAGTCACCGGCGAAAGCTGTTGTTTGTACTCACTGCCGATTTCCAGAAGGCTCTGTCGATCATAGATGTGTTTCCGAGTGTTTATCTGTTGATTCTGCGATAAGATGAGACTGTTTGAAGACGAGGAAACGAGACTAACAGACATAAAAACACCGTTTTTGGGACCCGGAGTAGCCGCTGCGTCCGACTGCGCCGCCATCTTGGATTTTCCCGACGTCATTCGCGTTTTTTTGCATTGTCCAATCGAATGAATGGAGAGGCCGGCCTTCCGTTGTGGTGACAAAAGTTTACCATTGCTTAGAAAGTCCGGAGACTGCAATGATGGAGGAGAAACTTTTGGTGTCTGTCTGTATTTTTTAAGGTTTTTGCTAATATTACAGTTTACATAACAGCAAAACCCAAAGATTTTAAGAGCGCTCGCGCTATACTCCTTTGATTAGACTGACAGGACAGCTGATTTGGTGGTTGCCTAGTAACATAAAAAAAAACGCAGCGCACTGCTCTTTTTTAAAAGTCACAAAAAACGCGGCCTCGTGTTTTCAGACCTAAAAAATGCATTCGGTCTGATCGGGGCCTAATAACAAATCATGCAAATATACTATGCACAGTATACATAAAATGTATTGCATAAGTAGGGTAGTATGGTAGCATACAGGTTTGAACATCCTGAAAGTGTGCTGTCATAGAAACTGCACTCACCTCCAGAATGGCGTTCTTCTGGGCTTCATTGACTTTTCCCGCAAGACAGCAGTGAGCGATGGCATTCTGGATGATCGGTTTGTTGGACTTTGCACTAGGCTCCTTAAATAATCTGGGCCCTGAGGACCGAAAGAAAAAACGCAAATTGAGCTAATGGTGCTGAAATGTTTAGTTATTTTGGCTGAATAAACACATAATATAATTCGGTATTTACACATTCAAGAAGAGCTGTAAAATGTATGTCTCATCACCATTGTATTCTGCTACAGATGTGATAGATGAGGCCGTTGAGCCATTGTCCCAGTCTCGTTCCATGTTCCTGCTCGCGTTTCGGCTCAGTATGGGAAAAGATTCCACAGATTCCCCCCTACAACACACATTCGGGAATTATGTGTTATTATAATCTGGTAACTGAAGATATGAGTTATGAATTGCTGACAAATACATTTTTAAAAAATGAAACAAATATGATGAATTACAATACATTAAACAAAATAAATACAGTATTTCATACAAAATGTATTAATAACTAAAATATATAAATTAAAAAAACATAAGTAAATTGAAAACTAACTAAGAAAAATACATACAAATAAATACACTACAAATACATTACAAATAAAATAATTTATAATAAATAAATTATTTAATTAAAAATACATTAAAATACATAAAGTAGCTCTGAAGTAGCTAGTGTGTATCCATCAACTCAAAGTGTGATGTGCTAATCTAAATAAATTACAAAAAAGTTAAAATACATAAATGAATTACCAATAAATAAATATGAATAAACAAATTAATTACAAATAAATAAAATAATACATTAAAAATAAATTCAACATTTTGGCGTAGACCTATCATTTTAAGTCCAGAAAAGTGGGCCACACACTGATGGTCTGTTCCCACTCACCTGTGTGAACTGGCCCCTCCTGACGCCACACTGTCACCTTCAGTAGCAGCAGAGGCCAATGAGAGAGACGATCCGGAGGGAGCAGAACAAAGACTAACCGCTGGAGAGAGGAAGAGTGATGTTCTAATCAAATGTAGCATGTATAGATGCACAAATTCAGGCATGTCAAGTCAGAAATATGGCACATTAAAAGGAAAGCTTTCTTACGAGCAGAACAGGAAGATTCAGCGCGATGCAGTGATTTAGGGCGGGGCCTCCTGTTACGTGGGCGTGGTTTAGTCCCACCCTGTTCCTCCAGAAGTTCTTGCTGCTTCCTGCTCAGGTACTCCTGTTTGATCAACTCCCTCCGAGCCTTTTCTTCCTCTTTACGCACACGCTCTTCCTCAGCTTTTCGTCTGACACGAACAAACACAAATTACATCAAATGTATCTGCAGCAGCCCTTCTACAGTATTTACTTAAAGACACACTGGATCCACAGAGACTGATACCTGGCTTCATCTCGCTTGAGCTCTGACTCCGCCTCCAGCTGCTGCTTACGTATTCGCGCCTCTTCGGCCTTACGCTGCTGTTTGAGGAGGAACGCAGCCCTCTTCTTAGCCAGCTCATCCTCTGCTTTCTGATCATCCTGCATACAGAAATAGAAAATGGAGACATTGGTTTTAATTTCAAATAATATAATAAAATCATAGGTAGGCAAGATGTGACAAGTAATTAAAAGAGAAAATCACTTGCAATAGCGAACAAAATAAATTACATTCACAATTTTATACTGCAATTTTATTTAATCAAAAACATTTATTAAATTATTGATCATTGGTGCCTTTTCACATTCTTATGGCCTTTAAGAAATGCTAGCAATAGCAAAATGGTAAGACATCAATGCTCAATAAATAATTTAAGTTTTATTTCTTAATAAAAATGAATAAACAACCAAAAAACAACTACATTACCATAAATAACAAACAAAAAAAAAAGAAATAAATCACATTAAACATCATTTCTAAGTATAATTAGAATAAATTTTATAATGCAACACAATAACAGATAAATCATATTATAATAATAGATTTTGAAACATTTAAATAATAATAGTAATAATAGTCGTGGAAAAGTTCATTTATTTCAGTAATTCAACTCAAATTGTGAAACTCGTGTATTAAATAAAATTCTAATTTATTGAGATGCACCTGTATATTAACCCACTCTTCTTAGATCTAATAATAATAATGATAATAATAATAATAATAATAATAAATTTAATAAAAATAAATCATATTAAACAACTCTTCTTGGGGCTGAAACGTTCCATTTTATAACGCAATATAATTAGAATTTTTGGACCCACTTTATATTAAGTGGCCTTAACAACTATGTACTTACATTTAAATTAATAA
>NW_015551044.1:576483-598204 GCF_001515605.1 Sinocyclocheilus anshuiensis
AAGTAAGGCGATAGTTTTGAACACTGGCTGGTTATGTACTTGCTCAAATATTGATTTCGGATCATTTTTAACCAAAAAAAGTTACGGACTGTAGCTTTAAACAGGATATTCCTTGAATCATAAATAAACATGGGAAAATCATGTTTTTAAAGAAAATACTTGTTCATTTATCAAAACAATATAATATAAACAGTTTGAACCGTGTTCCCTTATAGTAATCAAATTGACCCCTGTACACTGTTGACTCTTTAACCAACCCTTAAACCTACCCATACCACCAAACCTGTCCCTAACCTCACCCATATCCCACCTCAATAGCAGCAAATGTGTTTTGCAATACAATTTGAACACAATAAGTACAATGTACTTATTTTTTGATGTAAGTACATAGTAGTTAAGGCCACTTAATATAAAGTGGGACCAAATATTTTTACAATGCAATATAACACACAGACAGATAGAATCATATAATAATAATATATTTAAAATATATAATAATAATAATAATAATCATCATCTTTTGCAAAAATGCTCTGGTACCTTAAAGAAGAAGCCCAGTCCAGATTTCGGTTCCTCATCAGGTTCTGTGCTAGTTTCAGCCGGTTCAGCCAGGACAGATAGGTCCACTTCAATCAGCTGTGCTTTCGTTCTGTTTTCCTCGGACGGAACCGGAACGTTCTCCTTTCCAGAGCCGCCGGACTCGCTCCGCTCCTGGGTTGGATCGACAGGCGACAGTTTCAGCAGGGGGAGTTCGTTTTGGGGCGAGTTGAGGCTGTCGGCGCGTCGGTTTGCGGCATCCTGCTGTCTGAATGTAGTATTGCGAATAATTCCTTTTGAGCCACGCCCACCCTCTTTAGCCCCTCCCTCTTCCTCATTCTCATCCCGGGGGGTCCTGCCTCCCGGTGTCGGAGTGCTTGCTTTCGCCGCTGGACGACTGTTGGCATCTTTGCTCAGTTTGAGGTCGCTAGGTTTCGTCCGAGGCGTACGACTCGAGCTGAGCCTGGGAGGACGTTTTGTTGTGGTGGAAAGGGTTTCCGTGAACTGTACGGAAAGGCGCGACTTAGTCTCAGGTTGCTCCGACGGGTGTTCGTTTAAGGGCGGCACAGTGCTCGGTTTGGTTTCCTGCGGGGACTGGATGGTCTGTTTCATGAGCAAGTCCTGCTGGAGAGACAGTTGCATCATTTGCTGCTGTATCGCTCCGATCGCTTCGTTCAGGAGCTCAATGTTCGTTTAAGGGCGGCACAGTGCTCGGTTTGGTTTCCTGCGGGGACTGGATGGTCTGTTTCATGAGCAAGTCCTGCTGGAGAGACAGTTGCATCATTTGCTGCTGTATCGCTCCGATCGCTTCGTTCAGGAGCTCAATGGAACGGCTACATTCGCCGAGATCTGGTTCTCCGCCCACATCATCCGAAGCCCCGCCCCCTCCTGTTACACTCAAACGATTGTCCTTATCCTCCTCTACCGGCGTTTCTTTACTCTCTGCGTCTTTTCCTTGGGCTTTCAGAATCTCAACGCACGAGTCATCCTTCACAAGCGCTTTCTTTTTACACCCAATTACCGTTTTCAGTGGGTGTGGCAGTGTGTCGCTCCTCCCCTTTTTAACGACATGCAAGAACGCCGCTTTTCCCAGCTGCAGCCGTTGCCAAGCCGAAAGGTTCTCCATCTTCTTTTTCTGCATCTCAATAGCGCGCCGTTTCTCCTCCAGCTGCATGCGAAGGTGTACGAGTTCGGAAGCGAGACCAGGTCGGCCACCTGGCGTTCCCGGACTCGCATCCGAAGGGAATTGCACGCTTTCGGATTCATCAGGAGTGGTTGTCTGCGAGCTCCCCGTGCTGCAGCAACCATCGGGGAATCCGACTCTATGTCTACGGCGTTCTGCGAAACTCGTCATGCGGCCAGTGCCAGTCGAAGTGCTGCTGGCCTGCGACAACATGCTGGGGCAAGGACTCGCCCTTCCACTCACGCCTTCCTTATCGTACCGTTCGCGCAAGCAAACATCCTGGCGCAGTTTCGCAGACTCCTCTTCCTCTCTGAGTCCTATGCATTTCCTCCCAGCGTGCATCAGAACTACTTTGGAAATCTCTTGCTCTTGGACCTCTATTTCGTCATCTTCCTCAAACTCCGAATCCGAGGCGATGTCCTCCCAGCCTCCGAGCGGACTGTCCCGCACGCACTCCGCGTCGTCGAGCGGACTGTCCCGCACGCACTCCGCATCGTCGTGCGGACTGTCCCGCACGCACTGAGCGTCGTCGTGCAGGAAGAAGCTTCCGGGAGATTGAGCTCGAGGGCTTGCTTGCTCTATGCCACCGATCGGCGTAAACGTCCGGTTGAGAGTGCATTCTGTGGGTGAATACGCCCCCCGGCGTCCCTGACTCCGCCCCTCTCCACTCTCCTCCCACTTACTAACCTCCGTTTTCTCCTTATTTGGTCGTAGAACTGCAGGTTGCAATGGTTCCAAGAAGAAACTCTCGGGTCGGGCGTCTCTGGATGCAGATGCGCCCTCTGGGTTAATCACAGCCAGTAGCTCCTCCTCTTCTTCCTGGTTGTCATAGTGACGTGTCTGGGGGAGGGGCTGGCCGTTGATGCGGTGTCGTGGAGTGATGATGACGACATTGGAAGCTAAACTGTCCTTGCTTATGGATCGAGCCAAGCTGATATTATCGCCACATACACGTTCCCAATCCATCTCCATCTGAGAGATGGGCCTGAGAAAACAGAGGTTTGAAATTTGAACGGGTTAGTCATTCATTCAAGACTGGGCTGTTGTAAACCTATAGAGATTTTGCAATTTCCAAATAAAAGGAGCAAATAATTATATGAGATCAAGTATATAAGAAATAAAGTAGCTTTCATTTGTATTTAATTTCCTGGATTTCCAAAAATAGATATTATCACACAGAAATAAAATGAATTAAATAATTTTCATAGAATTTTATTTATATACTATTACAGTACTTATTTTGAATTAGCATTTATTTGTAAATTTTCAGTTTTCATTTTAATTTCAGTTTAAGTTTTAGTAATTTTTATGTGCTTTTGTCATTTTTATTTTTTTTTTTTCTATTTGGCTTTAATTTTAGTACTTCATCTTCTACATATTTTATTTCAGTTAGTTGCCAGAGCACGAATTAAAAATGTTATCTTTTATAAGTTTTTCATCTAATATTTATTTTATTTTCATAAAATATCATAAAATATTTTGAAATAAAGCAGAGTTAAACTATAATACTATATATAAAAAAAGATTTTAATAGTTTTAGTTAAAACATTTGACCTGACCCTAACCTTTGTTTCCGTTCTGTCCAGGCAAACTGTGATCCAAGCATGAGTCCATCCATACGGGACAAAGAGTTTGACCTGTTCCTGAGCTCTGCTCACAGAATGATAGAGAAAGATGAGAAAATAGAAAGGCAACTGTTCAATTTAATCAATGTTATTGATTTAAGTGCAATATGTGAATATTGCTGAAAGTTTGATTAGAAGATGTAGTTACCTGAATTCTCCTCCCCCTGAGTGGGCTTCTGCGGTCTCTGTCGCAGTGGGAGGAGCGGGTGGGAGGGGCTTCTGTTTGTTCTGAAACTAAAATGAAATATAGGTTTTATAAAACAATCAATGTAATGCAAAGTATGTACTGCAATGTGCAACAGATCATTAGGTACTTCAAACAGACTTACACAGACAAGGACTCCTCAGGGTGCAAGTAATACCTCATACAACCATCAGGAGTGGCAGCTGTCGCCAGCGAGTCGGCTGAAGGGGAGGGAGTTAAGAGGCTTCGCTTGGTGGCATTGGATATGGGCACATGGGGGCGGGAACTCTTTGGCTGAAGAGACGCTCTCACTGTCAGATTGGAGCAATGGGTTGTCAATAACAACATAGCATTTAAATAAAAGAGTGAATGAATCATGAGATGGATATTTTTAGATCGAAACAAAGTGTCAGAAAAGTAGTGAGCTTTAAAGACTGGATTCTTACCATCTTTAATCTCTTGAAGGTCTCTTCGCTTTACGAAGTCTGGCTTCACTACTTCAAACCACCAAAAGAGCTCAGCAATGAAAACCATCACGTTATGCTGGAGGAACAAGAACAAGTCAAAGACTGTAATTAGTGGTCGACCGATATATCGCCAAGGCCGATATATCGGCCGATATTTGGTATTTACTTTATATCGGCCATCTGCCACCCTGCTTTCCAAGATATCGGCATCGGCTGTCAAAAAAACCCATATCGGTCAACCACTAACTGTAATACACAGAGATGTTTTAATTTTCCAAATTTTTGTAATTTCTATTATTCTCAAAGGTAATTAAACTTTTTGTAAATATAATACAGTAAATATATATTGTACTAAAATAGAATTACTGTATTATTTAATGAAATTCTATTTAGTTTTAAATTTAAGTTTAATTAAAATCTGCATATATTAAAGACATTATAACAAACATGACCATGATGTACAAATACTTTACAATTTAATTTGATTAATTAGATTAACAATCTATTTTATTTATTTATATACTATAACAGTATTTATTGATATTTTGAATAAGCATTTATTTTATTTTCAGTTTTAGTTTAAATTTTAGTCATTTTGGTATGTGCTTTTGCCATTTTGTTATTGTTTTATATTTCAATTTGGCTTTAATTAATTTTTATTTCAGTTTTTGTTTGAGTAATTTTATTACTTCATATTCAATATTTATATTTTAATTGTATTTCAGCTTTATTTCAATGAAAAAAATTATAAATACTTTTAGTTTATATGCAGTAAATATATACTAAAATAGAATAATTGTATTATTTAATTGTTTATTTTATTTTTATTTGGCTTTAAATTATTTTTATTTCAGTTTTTGTTTTAGTACGTCAAATTCAATATTTATATTTGATTTAAATAAAAAATTATTAATACTTTTAGTTTTAGATTATATTATTAAAATATGCATATATTAAAGGCAGTACAACAAAAACGACCATGATGTACAAATACTTTAATGAAATATATTTCAGTACGAACCTTCAGCACTGGTGGGCTGTAGAGCAGATCTTCAGTGTGCAGGTAAAAACACCTGTTCAGGTATTCGTTAGAAAACTCCCGGAGCAGATGGATGTTATACACACTGTCCGACAGAGACGGCACCTCCTTCAGACAAATATCTAATAGAAAAGACATTTATAATGTTACAAAGTAGGCTATTTCTATTTCAAATGCATGCTACATTCTTTGAACTTTCTATTCACCAAAGAATCCTGATTTAAACTGTGGAGTTTAATTGATTGCAACAATTTACATAAGAATGAATTGACACGATTATTCTGCTCATTTGTGGCCCATTGTTTGTCTATATACCATCTAGCCTCATGTATTCAGGGCAGTAGAAGTGAACGATCGCTAGCAGAGCCGCGCCATCACAAACATCCTTCATCAGATCCTCCATCACAACCAGGTGTGGGAACGGCCGGCCGGACAGGTGTTCTCTACGGTACCGTACCTGAGAGAGAGCAGGCAGGGGCTTATAAAGCGTCTAACACAGATCAGACACACACAGTCTCTCACATACTAAATCACACGCTCACTTTAAATATGACAGTTCTATGAAAAATGAAAATCCTATCATCAATTAATCACCCTCATGTCACTTTAGAAACATGTTTTTGTTCATACTGTTTAAATATTGTTCAAATAAAAAGACAAATCTTTTCCATACAATAAAAGCGGATAGTATTTATGACTGCTGAGCTCCAAAAATGACAAAGAAGCATCGCAAAATAAGTCTGTACAACTTAATAATAAACATATTACTTTATATTAAAGCACAACATTCCAAGTCTTCAGATGCCATATGATAAATGTGTAGAACAGACTGAAATGAAATTAGTTTTTGTGATTATTTACTGAATAATCTGCCCAAGCTCTTAATCATTTGTGCATGCTTACGATACATACAGATGACAGGACTTTCATTTCCAGAGGAACAAATAAATTTATTATTTTCATGCAAAATTACCTCCATATGTGTGGAATGTGTTGTGTGGCATAGTGGTTTCTTACATGCCATTGAATTTCACTCAAAATTTGGTTAAAATTTTGTGTGTGTGTGTATACATATGTTAATCATGTTTTTAGTTAACTATATATTAGAGCTGTCAAATGATTAATCGCTTCCAAAATAAAACATTTTGTTTACATAATGTGTCCTGTGTATATTTATTATTATTTAAATACACACACATGCATGCATATATTTCAGAAAAATATGTTATGTTTATATATTAAATATTCGAGTTCGAGTCTCGTACCGGCAGGGATTGTAGGTGGGGGGAGTGAATGTACAGCGCTCTCTCCCACCTTTGCAAACATATAAATGTAATTAAAATTAGTACAGTTAAAATTAGTTTAATTAGTACATAGAAACGAAATCTTAAAATAAAAAATATATATGTATAATTTTATATAATAGTATATCATTTTCAAATGCTTGGATGTGTGGATGCATGGAAGAGTGAAGCATTGAAGAGTGTGTGTTAGACGTCTGCTAGTCAATTTGAGACCTGAAAGGACTCCGATCTGCAGCAGGTTTTTGTTTGTAATTACTAAAAAAAAAGCACTGGGTTTGGGTTCGTGCAGACCTTGAGTATGCGTATGAATCAGAATCAGAATGAGCTTTATTGCCAGGTATGTTTACAAGTTATTGTTAAGTGTTCATGAGTTCATGAGTATGTGAGAGAGCACGAGTACTGTACCACACGAGAGAATTCCACCGGTTCCAGCATGCAATGGGCCAAAGCGTTCATGAGATCAGGCTGAGACAGACAGAGACAAAACGAGAGAGAGAGAGAGAGAGATGGACAGACGGATGAACGCATGAGATGCACAATGACACACACACACAACATCTAGTCACGCTTTTCCCGCAGCGTGACGTGACAGATGCAGGGGGCGCTGTGGCACTTACAGGCACCAGCTTCCAGTACCATTTTGAGGGAGACTATCCGACAGGAAGGGGCGGGACGAGAGAGACAAACAGGAAGAGCATAAAGGTTAAATGTCGAGCAGAGAAAGAGGTGGAAGGAGAAGAGAACGATCAGATCTAAATGAATGGAATCTGATCAGAGAACAGGGTTAAACTGTGTAGTAAAATGCACAGCGAGTGATTCAGCCAATCGACGAGGAGAACACAGGCCTGCATGCTAACGCTCTGGGTGCTGCTCTACTATCAGATGGGTTCGAGACTCGTGATTGGTCAGACCTTCTGATGGCACGGCGAATCCATCAGTGGCGGTTTCATCTTGAGTTCCTTCTCGGAGAGTTCCCTCGTCTTCAGAATCACCTGCAGCACACATACACACACAGATCAGCGTACTTGACTCCATTTCAAACTCTAATAAAAGAGTTTGATATTCTATGAAAACATACTCAAAATACTGGAACTTTTATTCAATCTGAGCTATGACATGAGATATGACATGTGACCTATTAGATGTCTTACCAAAACAGTCCACTTTATTGGTGCGAATGAATCATTAAAAGATTCATTTTTGTCTTGTGAAATAATTCAGAAGTTTTGGTCCAATTTATACTGTCATATGGTTAAACACCCAATCTTTTAGTTTAAAGATATTAGTTGCTACTATACTGACACTTCCAATAAGTCTAAGGAATATATCCTAATTTTTTATTTTATTTTATCCACAAACAAACGTTTTTGGGCTCACTTCCTACTAGGGCTGGGCGATATAGCTAAAAAATGTATCAACGATATGTTTCATATCGTTCGGTATCGATAATTATTGACATTTTTTATAACCTTTTTTTAAAACAAAAAGCAATAGAAATTTTTTTTTACATTTAACCACTGTATTTACAATTAACACAATTTACTGAGACAAACAACAAATATTTTTTGTTTTAACAATCAAACACAATAAAAATTAAACAAATATCTAATTTCTAATGTTTTATATGCAGATTAAATAGTTATTTATTGTATAAGTCTAATTGTCTCCCGAGGCCACAGGAGGGCGCAATGAGCAAAATTATGCAGCGCATTTAAATTGTCAACGCAAGGAAGTAACTCTATAAAAACATGCATTACGTCTAAATTAACTCATAAAAATCAAATATAATTTCGTAAATTTCATAAACAATTATGAACAAAACAGCATCATGCATTTATGCATTGCTTAATCCAAAGAGCCGAAACATCCGTCACACAGACTGCATTTAAAAACATATGAGATGCAGTGAAAAGGAATAAACCTCCTTTAAAATGCAACAACGCCACTTACATCATCATCACCGCATCTCGCGCGCCACTGATGATCCTTCCTGATGCACACTTAACATTCAAATGCAAATGTTAATTTTAAATTCGACTAATATTCATTCTTTATTCACAATCTCCTCATCACAGGCAGGCACAGCACTCATTTCAGCATGTGTTTGTGTTTGTGTGTGCGGTCTGCGTCACTCATAGCACGTGCCTATATCGTGCGCTATATCGAACAATTTTTCTATCGATATCGAAGAAGGTGTACCGTCGATAAATATCGATACCGTTTTATCGCCCAGGCCTACTTCATACTCTTTCACATTTTTTGATTGAGGTAGGTCACTTCTCAAATCTTTTTGTTTAACTGGTGATAAAAAAAAATGTGAAACAATATTCAATACAACAATATAAGAATTTTTTTAGTGATTCAACTTTAGAGGTTTAGTTTCCTACAGAGTTTTTTTAATATCAGTGAGGTACTATTATAGTTTTTATTGTTATATTTTCGGTTTCATTTTCATTTTAGTTAAAGTTTTAGTACATTTTTTTGTGTGTTTTTGACATGTTTAGTAGTTTCTTTTTTATGTCTATTTTTTATACATTGTTATTTCAGTTAAGGAACATTAAATACATTTATAATGCTACATAATATTTTTATTTTGAATGAACTCATTTGAACTTTCTATCCTGAAAAAAACCCTGAAAAAAAGAAAAATCATAATGCTTTTTACTCCATTTTAACCTTGAAACTTAAAAAAAAAACCTTTATAAATAATTTCTAAATCTTTTGTGTGTTCATTTTGCTCATTTATCTTAGGGTGTTTTGTGTAGATGATCTTCACAAAGAGTTTGTACAGTATAATTTCGGTTTCTTTCATTTTAACAAACTATCAAACATCTTAAAGGTACAGTAGCAAAATAACATTTATTTCTAAGGCTCAGAGAGAGGATGAAAATGACAGTGAAAAACAAAATTATAACATGCTTGGTGCAAGAAACCTTGACTAACATTATATTTGAACTTGTCCTGATTAAAGGAATGAAACACTGACCTTGTTGATCCAGAACAGCATGGCGTCCTCCATGTCGAAGGGAAGCTCTTTAGAGGCGCAGAAGGTGGAGAAGCGCTTGACACTCGCCACAACTCTCTCTACAGCCATCATCTCCACCGTATACGCCATCATCAGAGCATCTATCAGCGGGATATGAGAACTCTACACACACAAACACAAAACAATACAACTGAACACAGGATTCTGCATATGAATAACAACTATATTCACAATACTACCATACGTTTCATTCCTGCCAACATGTGGAAATCAAATATTCAAGCTATTTATAGATTTTATCTCTGAATTTATAAATGAAAAGTTAACCCAAATTTTTGTTTTGACAAGAATAAATAAATTAAATATAATAAATAAATTTTTTTTTTCTGCTTTCAATATTACATTTTTTTTTTCATTGGGAGCAGTGTTGTTATTGTATTAAAACAAACTTTTGATAACTGAAATGAAGCTGAAATTAAATAAAATATAAACAAAGATAAAAAAAATAACTTAAAACCTAAACTTAAAAAAGGTAAACCGAAATTTAAAATGTTGCCTTGGCAACTGACTGAAATCAAACTAAAATTAAAATAAAAACTGACAATAAAAAAATAAAAGCTAATTCAAAATATTAATAAATGTTGATAAATAATTACTAATAAATACTATAACTATACTAATAAATATATAATGTACTATAAATAAAACTAAACTGCTGTGAAGTTACATGTTTGGAAATCAGAACTGCAATGTGACTGATGAACCTTCCAGTGATTTTGATCAGAATAAATGGAATTAATAAAATTTCATATTTCTTTCTTAGTCCTAGAACAACAAAAGAGTAAATGTTGTTCTGTCATGTGGTGATGCTCATGGCTGCTCATCTCATAAGTATAATCATTCTGAAAATTAGCTAATGGGAACTAAAAGAGACTTTGTGTTTGGGTGCTGGTCCATTAGAGAAACACTATGGATGTTTCCAATGGCCTACAAACACACACACGTCTGGCCGTGGCGCTCCATCACCCCAGCAGGTTTTGAACAGATGGTCCTACTGTGCCCGAGTTCTGTCCTCAGATACACCTCTCCAAATCTCACACACTGACGAGATGCGCATGACAATCACATTCGATTTTTTGCACAGCCCTATTATTTAGATTCACTATGTGTAAAACTAAAGGGATTTGACTTCTGGAGCCCGACCGTTGCGCTCTATTAGACACACACTGTAACATCGGCACTATCTTGAGGTAAGAAGTCAAAGGTGGAAATCGCACCATCTTAATGGGGGTGGAGGAGAGGTCGTCGTGGGAGACAGGCGTGTCGTCTGCTTCTCTGACACATATCCCGCGGCGTGCGAGCGTCTGGATGACGGCCTGATGGGAGCTGAGCGCAGACGCCTGGTCGCCCTTCAGCAGCAGCCCGCACACCCTGCAGTACAGCTCTGAGGACAGCAGCAGCGACAGCACCGGAGGCTTGATGTGCTCCACGCAGTACTGATCCATGTAGAACGGGTCCCGCAGGTCCGCTGGGATGTGCTCTGACACACACACACACAGAGAGACACACAGAGAGGGAGTTATACAAAATACATAAAAACTATACAAAAGTACAGAATTACAGTACAACAGCCTGATACAACTAGTATAACTCTACTGATTTGTTTATATATATATATATACACACACACACACACACATACATATACATATATTTAGGCAATTTTAATATTATATTGAAATTGAATATATATACACATACACATATATATACATACAATTACATTACATAATTATATATATAAGGAATTATATTATATTGAAATTAGGATTATTATTGTTAAACTAAAGTCATTAAAAAATTATTTTAATTGAAATAAATTTATTAAAAAAATAAACTTATTCTATTTCAGCTAGACACACACACACACACACACACGCACACACAAACAACAGAGCGCAACAGTGACTGCTCACTTTTAGCAGCCTTCGTTTAGGAAGTGTTTTTCCCAGCTATTTTCTCTACAGGATTTTTTTTTCTTAGTTTCTGGGTTTCTTTAAGCATGTCTATATAGTTATTTATTTATTTTATAAAATGTAATATATATAAGGTTTATTTAAAAAAACAGAAATATTTTATGGTTTTATCTTATTTTGCTGCTTTTCTGTTTCTTATCCGATTTTACTTTTACGGACTGTTGCACTCTGTTAGACACACTGTAACCTCGGCACTATGTTCAGGTAAGAAGTCAAAGGTGGAAATCACACCATCTTAATGGGGGTGGAGGAGAGGTCGTCGTAGGAGACGGGTGTGTCGTCTGCTTCTCTGACACATATCCCACGGCGTGCGAGCGTCTGGATGACGGCCTGATGGGAGGTGAGCGCAGACGCCTGGTCGCCCTTCAGCAGCAGCCCACACACCCTGCAGTACAGCTCCGAGGACAGCAGCAGCGATAGCACCGGAGGCTTGATGTGCTCCACGCAGTACTGATCCATGTAGAACGGGTCCCGCAGGTCCGCTGGGATGTGCTCTGACACACACACACACAGAGAGACACACAGAGAGGGAGTTATACAAAATACATAAAAACTATACAAAAGTACAGAATTACAGTACAACAGCCTGATACAACTAGTATAACTCTACTGATTTGTTTATATATATATATATACACACACACACACACACATACATATACATATATTTAGGCAATTTTAATATTATATTGAAATTGAATATATATACACATACACATATATATACATACAATTACATTACATAATTATATATATAAGGAATTATATTATATTGAAATTAGGATTATTATTGTTAAACTAAAGTCATTAAAAAATTATTTTAATTGAAATAAATTTATTAAAAAAATAAACTTATTCTATTTCAGCTAGTTAGCAAGGCACTTAGTTGAAGCACTAAAATTAACTACAATTAAAAACTATATAGACATATTTTAAATAATAATAATAAGACAAAAACACACATCAAAATCACTAAAACTTTACCAGAAATTAAAATGAAAACAAAAAATATAAAAATGAAACTGAATTCAAAATCTTAAGAAAAATATCAATGCATATTGATATTATTTAGATTAAAATGTAATAATTAGATTAAAATTTATTTAGAAAAAAATTTGATAAATAGGATTTGTGTGCACGTGTGTATATGTATGTGTATACACACAAATTATAATAATTTCAGAAAATAATTTTTTTTATATACGGAAAATGTAGAAAAATATTTTAAGAAATACATGATCTAGTAATTATATAATATATAATGATTCGATTTTAAGATATGTATAACATTATATAATAATAATTATAATAATATATGTAAATATTATTATTGTTATAATCAATTATTTTAATTGTCCTAAAAAATTAAAATATAATTTCTCTCTCTCTTTTTTACACTTTGTGTAAAATGTGACCTCTAGCTATCAATAAATTGTAAGTGGAGAATTGACAAATCAGACTGTAAGAACTGTAGACAGACTGCATGGAAAAGACAAACGAAAAACAAAAGGTGATTTTGAGATCAGTCACTAAAATGGCTAACATCTTGCCGGCCGAATCGAACACAACCAACACAAACACTTCCACAGAAAGACACGACATCAGGCGTCTCAGTGTGATTACACATTCACGTCTTCAGTGCTAGGCTAATTATAGCTAACTGCTAAGCTAATGCGGCTAAGTGACGAGACGATGTTTATTTCACTTGTTGGCGTGTTTGACCTCGTGTGTTTGATTCAGACGTGAGAAGAGAGCATGGTCAAGATGATAAGCAGCTTTAGGTAATGCTGACAGCACTGCAGGTGGAAAACAGTCACCGCTTATTATTAGTGCAAGGGCAAAATTACACTTTTTCCTTTAAATTGTCCATTTCTCTCTTACAGGTCTTTTTTTTTTGTTTGTTTGCATATTTTTCCAGTCTGCCAAGGGTCAATCTGAGGTTTCGTTAAATTAGGAGGTCAAAGGTCAACCAGTCAGATTAAAGCCTGAGGAAGATTAACAGTGGCCGACTGTCTAATAAACCCTGATGAGACGCGTGTGTGTGTGCGCAAGTGTACATTTGACAAATCCTACATAGACAACACTAAATAAATACAGCTCTGGTGGGACGTTTGAAAGATGGGAATATATGGGATTTATTTAGAGGTGGAAAGAGACAAATCTTTAAAATCAAACTGGAAAATTGGACTTGTCACTCTGAAACTGTATCTGGTCAACAAATGCCTACATCCAACTATAGTGCAGCAAAAGTTAAAATGTTAAATTCAGCTGTATGACAGAGCGTCACTTTCTTTGAGATTTTCCCATGTGTTTTTTTTTTACTCTTTGTTTCTGTTGAAATCAGAGAATTTGTACTGTTTGCACAGAGTGAACTCTAGTATCCCTAAATGTCTCACAAGACCATTCAGAATCAGATTACCATGGTACCACTTTCTTTTAAGATACACGCTTAACCACACACTTTTCATCTTTTTCAATGAAGACATTTGCAATGAAGATGGAAATATCCCAGAATATTAAAATAAAATATTTAGAAAAATATAATATGTGACCCTGGATAACAAAACCAGTCATAAGTAGCACGGGGATATTTGTAGCAATAGCCAACAAAACATTGTATGGATCAAAAAATGATCGATTTTTGTTTTATGCCAAAAAACATTAGTATATTAAAGGGGTCATATGATGCTTTTTTAAAGATCATTATTTTGTGTATTTGGTGTAACAGGTGTAACAGACATGCTTTAATGTTCAAAAAACACATTATTTTTCAAATACTGTACATTATTGTAAGTCCTCTATGCCCCGCCTCTCTCAAACGCTTCGTTTTCTACAAAGTCCCTCCTTCCGACAAGCGCAGTCTGCTCTGATTGGCCAGCTGACCCAGTGCATTGTGATTGGCCGAACACCACAAGCACTCGTCGGAAATGTAACGCCCCTTACCATAATCGCGAGCTTCATCTTTCAAAATAAATGTAAAGACAGTAAATAATGTCATTAGTTTTACCATCAGTTCAAGCCTGAAAGGGGAACAGACACAGTAATAATGCAGTACACAAGCCGCGGTTAAGACAGCTGACTCCACTGTGATGTGTGTGATGTTTTAGGGGGGTGCGGCAGAGTCTTAACTTTGATAAAGAATATCTCTTTGGTTTTGAGACTTTAGTCTTTGCAACTTCAGGGATCTTATCTATTCACGAACAGCTTGTAACACTCCAAAGAGAAAGGAAAACTTGAAATCACATCATATGACCCCTTTAAGATGCGTTTTCGTCAATCCGATCACAAGTGGACAACATTAAATAAAGGAGTGAACGGGGTCTAAAATGTTTTGAGTTTGTCCACTTTCAACTACTTCCAGAGGTAATGCATTCGACCGGATTTTGCTACAGAAGTTTTTGCTCTTTTTTTATCAAATCTCCTAGTACATGGTTTATTAATGATATGTGACCCTGGACCACAAAACCAGTCTTAAATAGCTGGGGTATATTTGTAGCAATAGCCAAAAATACATTGTATGGGTCAAAATTATTGATTTGTCTTTTATGCCAAAAATCATTAGGATATTAAGTAAAGATCATGTTCCATGAAAATATTTAGTAAATTTCATACTGTAAATATATTAAAACGTAATTTTTGATTAGTAATATGCATTGCTAAGAACTTCATTTGGACCACTTTAAAGGCGATTTTCTCAATATTTAGATTTTTTTTGCACCTTCAGATTCCAGATTTTCAAATATTTGTATCTCGGCCAAATATTGTCCTATCCTAACAAACCATACATCAATGGAAAGCTTTCAGATGATGTATAAATCTCAATTTAAAAAAATTGACCCTTATGACTGGTTTTGTGGTTCAGGGTCTGAACTTTTAAATCAATTTTTAAATAATTTTAAAAGTTTTTAAATTCCTTGTTTTATTGTTGTGATTATTTTTTATGATTATTTTACTTCCTTTTATGTAAAGCACTTTGAATTACCATTGTGTATGAAATGTGCTATATAAATAAACTTGCCTTGCCTTGCCAGGGTCACATATATACTTTTAATTTCAAATTTATTTTTTAAATGAATCCTGGTACATTTGTTAAAAATTCCAGAATATTCAATCATTTTAATACATTGTTAATACTTGTATTAATAATAATAATTTTTTATAATATAATATTACTTTGTATACATTCTAATAATAATAATAATAATAAAATTATTAAGCGACTATAATATTGTATATACATAATAATAATACATTCTGTATATACACACACACATTACAATTTAAAGCTAACAACAATACAATTTTTATTGTATAATATTAAATTAAAGATAATATTATATATTTATATAATAATAATAATAATATTATATGTTCTAAGATTACGACCCAAAGATTATATTACAACTTAAAAAAACGGTTTCATTTTATAATATTAAACTGAGAATATATACAAATAAATCAAAAATCAAATCTTTTTTATTACTAACATTATATTAAAATCAAAAGTTCTATACACAGACATGTTTGTGTGTGTGTGTGTGTGTGTGTACTACTTCTCATTAATAAATAAAGGCTGACAGTCAGAAATGGGTCACACACACGAGAGTTTCCCTCACAATGACATCTGACTACACCTTCAAAACTGGACAAAACTCCAGAGCAAAACTCCACATAAACCCACAATATCACATCAAATAATCTTTATCTCTGCTCTAGCTGAGGACACAGCTTCAGGTTTCAGTCAGACCCTGAAAATCTCTGAGAAAGGACAAGTCAAATACTATAACTCAACAATATTCTGAAATATTACAACTGAGCATTTATATTCAGATATGTTGATTTAAAAGGTAATGTACATAATGTAAAAGCTGTTTTAGCAAGTGTGACAGCGTGCATGGGATTTCAAACATAGACAATGCATTGCACATATATTATGAATATAAAACATTAAAGCAAATGAGGGCGCTTAATTTAGATCCTTTTCCCTCATTCATATGCATGAGGTCATCAAGGTCAAAGAAATCTTACAGATCAATATGGATCTATTAGAAATCATGACAAAGCTCATTTCAAATGATAATCAAATTCTAATTTCAAAGTTGATATAGAGATCTCTATATACAATCAGACAAACATTAAAGATTTTCTGAAATATTACATTAGCATCACAGAAATGTAATAGGTATTATCGCACAGCTCTCTATATAAAGGATTAATATTCTATCAAACTTCATTTGCATTCACACAGTAAACTCACATAGAAATGATATATATACTAAATCTCAACTGCTTGATTTTTAATTTTCATTGCAAAATGTAACAATATTATTGCTCAGCTCTTTATATGAAGTTTCATTGCACATATATTATAACTATAAAACATTAGGCAAATGAAGATACTTAATTTATATCCTGTTGGATTAATATTATATCAAACTTTATTTGCATATATACAGTAAACAAATGTAAAGCAATATGAATTAGCAAACTGTATAAAGAGATATTTACTATATAACAAATCTCAACCTCATGTTTTTTCCCCAATCACAAAATGTAACTATTTTCGCTCTGCTCTTTATATAAAGTTGAATATATACTGCCGTTCAAAAGTGCCGATCAAATAAATGCAGCCTTGATGAGCATAAGAATCTCCTTTAAAAAACATGAAAAATCGTTCTGATCCCAAACTTTTGACCGGTAGTGTATATACAGTATATATTACTGCCCAACTCTAATCTGCTAAATGCAACTAAAAGGCATGAAGATATTATAATATTATAAACATCAACATCCTGATTTTCTGTAAAGCTGCTTTGAAACGGTGTATTGTAAAATACATACTACATAAAAAATTGACTTGACATGGTTATCACATAAGACTCTTCTATTTCAATGCATCCATTATTTTTACCTTTAGTCTAAATGAGTTTTGTTCTGAAGAAATCTACAAAATTCATTTAGCCCCATTCAGGGTTACAAACACGACGTATGTTAGCAGAGTGACTGCACGTTCACACACAATCACACACAGATATTTCAGTCTGCAGGCTTTGTGATGTAACAGACGCTGTTATTTCTGTCCCCTGATTAGACTCAAGACGCTCTGCTAGAGGAAAACACACACCACCATCATCATCATCATCACCTTCCTCATGCCTATCAAACACACATCCAGTAAGTTTCACTGGCACAAACGTTCATGCATCGATCACAATCATTTATTCCAAAGGCTCTGCTCAACTCAAGAGCACTGAGAGAACGTCAGGTCCTTTCCAAAGCTCTCTTGAGGTCAGTATAGAGCCGTGGTCACTGTGGACTGTGAGAACTGCTGACTAAAAAGCTACACACACACTCATCCCAACACACACACCTTCTGCCACTTCAGAACTATTTCTCCATGCCAGTCAACACATCTCACTGCCAGCATCCAAAGCAAGCAGTTCAATAGATGTCATAGGCCAAGCAAGAGTGCGTTCTGCCCGGAACACAGTGGCCAGCAATAAGAAACGATAATAAAAAAATAACATGTTTTTATTTATTTATATATTTTTTTATTTTAATGTATTTATTTTATTTATTTAATAAAAATAAATAAATGAATTAAATTATATTTAATATTATAATATACAAATATTATAATAATATTTGTATAATTTGCTATATGGTGTTTTTTAAATCAAAACTGTGGCAATCATTTATTTTTTTCTGCAATAATACTCATAAATTGCTGTATGGTGTTTTTTAAATCAAAATTGCATCTACAATTTGTTTTTAATGTAATAATATTTGTATAAATTGCTGTATAAATTGTTTAAATTGGTGTTTTTACAAATTTTAATTGACAGCCCAACTATTTCTTTCATCTATAAATGTATAAAGTGAGTAGAATTTTTCCAATTCAATTTTTTTTGTCACAAATAGCAAGAAGAGTTAAAGGTTAATTTTTTTTAAATAATATATAGTATATACATGAAAGCATATTAAAAACATGAGACTGCTAATGTTTCTATCTCAAAGGATATTAGTTACTAAACACAAATTAAAGGGGTCATATGACGCGATTTCAATTTTTCCTTTCTCTTTGGAGTGTTACAAGCTCTTGGTGCATAAAGCTTTCACCGTGGACGAAGCGGAGTCCAGCCCGGGGTCGTCACATGTTGTTGCCGCAAACCCTCCGGACGCTCCTTCGTCGAATCCGCCAACCGCCGCCGTTCTCAAGCCCGCCGGCCTCTGCTCACTCTAGCCCTCCGGCCGTTCCTCACTCTAGCCCCCGGCCGCCGCTCACTCAAGACCACCGTGTGTGACACTGTTTCGTTGTGAAAGCGACACTACTTTGTTTGGTCTTCCAAAAATGGACACGACTAGAAATCAGTGGTTAAGTTGTATTTACAACACTGTTCCAGAAGATAGCTGGCCAATCAGAGCACACCTCGCTTTTCAGACCGATGAGCTTTGTAAAAATCGACGCGTTTCAGAAAGGCGGGGCATAGAGGAGAAACAATAATGTACAGTATGTGGAAAATAATGTGTTTTTTTTTACCTTAAACCGCATAAACACATTTCATTACACCAAATACACAAAATAATGTTCTTTTTAGCAACGTCATATGACCCCTTTAAGAAATAAATACCAAAAGGTGTTTTTTTTTTTGGACATGGTACTTCTATGGTTTTGGGGAACCTTGGAGGAAACTATAAATATCATGATACTGAAATTCAAAGGGAGTCACTGTTTGTAAGAGGGGGATTGCAGAAAAGAGATGCACTTACCTTCCCCGTACGCTTTGGCAAACAACCACCGGAGGTTTGCTTCTATCTTGGCTCTGGCCGAGTCGTACATTTCCAGCGGCACGATTTCAAGTCCACCTTCAACCGAATCTGCTCTTCTCGGGACACCGTCCCCACCTGCAAGTGCACCTACATCCATCCTAAACACACACACACACACACGCGGTCAAGAGTTACTGAAAACATCTTAAACAGTTAATAAAAAAAAAAAATATATATATAATTCAGTCAAAGGAGTAATTAATTTTGTCTTCTATTCCTCATAAAGCTATCACATAGCTTCAGATGATTTTCAATATACATGTTTGAATTTTATGCTCCTTTTGGGTGTATTTGGAAGCTTGACAGTCATCGCTATGCAAATTATTAATCAAGTTTTGAATGACATGAGTAGAGATTCAACTATACCTTCAATAACCTGTTAAATCTAAATTGGAGTTTTGTTCCTTATAAAGTTGCTTTGAAGTCATCTTTATGCTAAAATAAAAATAAATCTTCGGGATGCACACACACATTTAAAATTTCTCTTCTAGGAAAACAGACCCAAATATTGACGACTCATCCTGCATTTAGGAGCGTAAACAAATTTTTGTCCAATATAATGCTTTCTAGAATGAAATTTCAAAAATCTATGCTATTCTGCCTAAAGAAATTAAATATGAATAACTATTTATGTTGATATGAATTGTTAAAGAGTAAGCTGGAAAAGTGAAAAACGGTTCTATAATGAGGTGAAAAATAAAAATGATGCTTTTAAAGAATTGAAATTTTGCCATGATCTAACAATATGCCTGGATCATGATGACTAGAAGATATCAAAAATGATAGAAACAAGTGCACATAGGAAATAGTTGAGAACAACAACAACAACAACAACAACAAAATGTTACTGATATATTTAACTTTATTATTTTTTTATTACCACTTCTTCTGTTCTTCTATATATTTTTATATTTTCAAACTAGAATAGTCAGTTTGTACAAAAGACAGCATGTATTGTACAGCTGCACATTTGACAGAAGAAACCTCTTTGACTGTGCTGTACCATAAAAACCATCAGTGTACCATGGTACTACCTCAGTTTTCAGCACACCCTTTTCATAAAGACAGTTTACAGTCATTGTAAAACCCAATGTAATAACGTGAGTGTCCAGAAACCCCAAAGCAGCCCAAAAAAGGCCAACATCCAGATCCAGATCCAGAACAGACCAAACAATGAATGATCTTATCGATGAACACAGAAGAACAATCACCTACCAATAACCCAAGATAAGACAGCGCTGATGAATGGCCATTCAAAAGTGATGAAAGCATGTTTGTGTTGAACACAAAACAATTTAATATGATGTATATCTGCGTGAAATCCTCACAGACGAGAGATTATGAATGAACGGAGTCGCTTTATTATCACGATCAGAAATATAATCTGTGTGCACCTGTCAGCGGCCACAGCGACGCCAGACCGAGCCGAGCCCCATCAGAGCGGAATTTACCTCAGTCCACGCGTCAGATCCACAATCCAGCTTTAAAGATGCGTGAATATTCCCGACGCGTTGAACGAACGCTCCCGCGGACGTCTGTTCGTTGCCCTCCCCGCCCAGCGCGGCCTCCGCTACATGACGCGCCGCCAGATATTCAGCAATTATCACGTATACGGAGGACAGAACGCGTTTGGAAAACGTCCCGGTTCAAAACGACATATTTGCTCGTGTCTCTTCTGCCATCCGAGCGCTCGTTCATTGTCTGGCTGCCGTTGTCATGGGAGACGCCGCGGCCCGCCGCTGTTATTGTCACTATGGATATATATATAGGCCTATGCAAGCACAGTGCGCATGCGCGTCCTGCAATGATATGGACCACATGATCAATAGATTTGACCTGTACTCTTTGGCTTTTACTGACTATTCTGACCAAGAGGAACAGTTTTGGAATTAATTAATTAATTTACTTGTACTGTTGACCACATTTCACATTCATAAGTGTAAATTTACTAATAAGAAACCCATTTTTATGGTTTTGTTGACTGAAATATGTATATTGACAGTAAGTATCAGAGACTCCTTGAATAATAAAGCTGTGAAAACTTTGAAATCTGCTTCATTTAAGGGTCACAGAAGCATGTAGTCTGTGTTACCCTTAATGGAAGAAGTTTGAAACAACCAGGACTCTTCCTAGAGCTGGCCTCCTGGCCAAACTGAGCAATTGATGGAGAAGGGCTTTGGTTATAGTGGTGACCAAGAACCTGATGGTCACTCTAGTTGAGCTCCATGATCATATGTGCAGATGGGAGAAACCTAGAGAAGGACAAACATCACTGCAACACTCCACCGATCTGGGTTTTATGTCAGTGTGGCCAAACTCAATCCACTCCTCAGTAAAGACACACGAAAACACACTTGGAATTAGCAAAAAAGCACCTAAAGGACCCTCAGACTGTGAGAAACAAGATTCTCTGGTCTGATGAACCTCAATTCCAAGCATCATGTTTGAAGGATACCAGCTCCGCTCATCACCTGCAGAGTACCATCCCAAAAGTAAAGTGTGCTGGTAGCAGCCTCATGCTGTGGGGCTG
>NW_015551044.1:598378-617528 GCF_001515605.1 Sinocyclocheilus anshuiensis
GAAGGTTCACCTTCCAACAGGACAATGACCCTAAGCACACAGCAAGAGTGGCTTATAGACAACTTTGTGAATGTCCTTGAGTGGCCCAGCCACAGCCTGGGATTGAATCCAATCAAATATTTCTGGAGAAACCTGAAAATGTGCATCTGCACCCATCCAACCTGACAGAGCTTGAGAGGTGAACAGGTGAGGTGAAGAATGGCAGATAATTGCAAAATGCTGATGAGCAAAGCTTGACGCATCAAACAAAAAAAAGACTTGAGGCTGTTAAGGTGCTTCAGCTAAGTATTGAGTTAAGGGTTTGAATACTTATGCAATGTACTTATTTCAGTTTTTTTTTATTTCTAATAAATTAACGAAGTTGTGACAGTTCTGTTTTTGCTTATTGATGTGGGAAAAAATTAATAACAAGCAGTTTAACATAAGGCTGCGACATGACAAAACGTGAAATAAATGAATGGGTATAAATACTTTCGCAAGGCACTGCATGTATCAAAGATGTGAAACATAGAAATAATGTTAATAAAGTCTCATAGTCTCAAAAAATCAATAGATTTGACCAAATCTCACAGTCATAAATACAAGTTTAGACACCAATTAACATTGGTAAATGGCATGATATTTTATTAACAGTGTGCTTTAGAAACAAACTGAACTGAACTAAGAAAGCTATACATTTTTCTAGTTGTTTTATTTTTGTATACTTAATTGTATAATGTACAATATTTGCATTTAAATGAAATGTTTATTGTTTATTTGTTTATCAATATACATATTATTATTATTATTATTATTAATGGAATATTCCTTTATTCCTCA
Source organism: Sinocyclocheilus anshuiensis (assembly GCF_001515605.1). Classification (NCBI taxonomy): domain Eukaryota; kingdom Metazoa; phylum Chordata; class Actinopteri; order Cypriniformes; family Cyprinidae; genus Sinocyclocheilus; species Sinocyclocheilus anshuiensis. Next base: position 599,198 of record NW_015551044.1, read on the forward strand.
TTGTTTGTTTGTTTATTTATTTAAAATGTATTTTTGTTTTTTGATGTAAAAAATATTGCATGACTATATAAACATTTATAAAATATATGCATGATTATAGCAAAACAATGAGAACTTGCAGCTATAATTATTTTTTTTTATAATTTGCTGTGTGCTGCTTTTTTATTTAGTTTGATTGATACCCCGACTATTGATTTGATCCATAAATAGCAACGAGTTAAATGTTAATTTTGAAAAAAGAAAAAGAAAAAAAAAACTCAATTTTATAACATGAACAAAACTACTCTTATTAAGAAGTTAAGAACATTACATATTAAAGATACCTGCAAATTTAATTTCTAATTTGTCCATCTAAAACGGTATTAGATGATAGTGCAGGGCTGCGTTCAGCCCCGACAAAAACGGTGCAAAACGTTTTTTAAACGGAAACGGTGGTGTATTGAACACCCTGTTCTGATGACGCAAGAGTTGCAACTATGGCAGCTGAGAAGGCCATTCTTTGTGTTCTTTTTGAAGAATTTTCGGAGCCTGATGAAATCAGTATAAATACATGTTTAATACTGCAATATACACTCGATGTAACAGTCACTGCCCTTGCCCTCCAGAATAAAAGAGAACATCCCAATCAAATGAAGGGATTTGTGGAAACTGGGTTTCCTAATTACTGTGATCCAACATTTGCCTCGCATTTCAGGATGAAAAGACAAACATTTCAGGTGAAGGATGATCCACTTCTTACCTCCGAGCCTGTGTTATGATCTATATGACCTTATTATTTTTATTGTGAGTATTAGGTTTATCATTATTGCTGATCACTGTTGTTGTGCTATGATATTGTAATATTTACCAGTATGTAATCAGAGGGGTATAGAAAAGTTTATGAAAGTGTCACTCCACAATGCAATAGCAAAATATATAAATATGTATAGTATTTTTATGTTACATTAATCAGTGTCTAGCACACCTTCCTAAGGAAAGATATGGACCAGAAGACATTGCAATTACTAAATGATATTTAGACAGACTTAAAGAAGTTCCAGATCTATACTTGTGCTCTTATTATTTCAGTTATTTTGCCTTTAATGTAAATAAACACGTGCAAACAATATACTTGCTCTTGTGAATTTATTTGGATGTTAATTACATTGTGCTAGCTATCTCTTTAATACCGCATGGTTTATATACATGCTGCTGCTGATTGGGCTGACATTTTTGACACACCCACCAAACAAGAGAAAACGCATCTCAAACCCCGTTGCACACCGTTTCCAGAAAACATGTTGTTCAAAACGGAAACCGTAGCAAAACGGTGCACACCGGTTTGAGTTTGAACTTGCCCCAGGTGTCCTTGAGTTTTCTCTGCTCTGCAGCGCCGCCTGCAGCTGATGAGAGTAACGCGCCGCTGCATGGTCACCGAGGGCAAAGCAGGACAGCATCAGCTCATCTGACCGGGGTTATTATTGACCAAATCCCTCACCCCTGCTGAGAAAGCTGGGAACCATCGATTCATGGCAGGTGACTGATGAGCTTTAGTGCTGAGTGCGTGTTGAGAGAGAAATGATTTGATATATTATGAACTATCGTTACATTGGATTGAAATCTGATACATTCGGAACACGATTAGCCAAGTCTAAAAACAAGATATAGGCTACTGACCATCAAATATAGCAGTCCATTAATCAATTAACGTGCGGAACAAATCCATCATTAAGGTGAACTTTAAATCGTTGCTTCAGGTTAAAATAGTCCTCTATTCATAATATTCCGTTCTCTAGGGAAAAACGTGGTCCCATCTGAATCAGGGGAGAAATATGCACAGATCGTTTACAAGCCAAAACAGCTCTAAACAAATATGTGGGTGGATTTTGATGTGAGAGGAAACAGGAGATGGATTTTTTTTCAGTGGAGGAAGTGCTTTTATGGATTATGGACTAAAATTTTGGCCAGAAGTGAAGGTTTGAAGTTAAAATATAGGCCTACAGCTTTTGGCTTCACAAGATGTTAACTGATGGACTGGAGTGGTGTGGATTACTTGTGGATTATTGTGATATTTTTGGATCTGTTTGGACTCTCATTGTGACGGCACCCATTCACTGCAGAGGATCCATTGCTGAGAAATCTGTTCGATTTGATGAAGAAACAAACTCGTCTACATTTTGGATGGCCTGAGGGTGAGTACATTTTCAGCAAATTTTCCTTTTTGGTGAACTATTCCTTTAATGCATGTCCACAGACTGTCAACAAACACTCTCTGATCAATGTATGTCAATTAATCAGACACTTCCAGTTCACTGCAGGAGTATAATCGATTAAACAGAGTCACACAGTCACTGTCGGGAACAGAACAAACTAAAAGTTACTTTAATGCATGAGTAGCCTGGAAAACCAAAGACACATGAACCTGTTATTATTTCATATTTAATAGTGTAGTTTTAATTTTAGATGTATATTCTCAAGTGCACTTTCCCAGGCTGTAAATGGAGGGTCGCAGGTGAATCATGAGCCTCGTTCAGTCTTTAAATAGCGGAGGTGAAGCAGTGAAAAATTAATTCAGTGAATGTCACGGGTTCCTCTTGACTCTGGGAAAAGCATTTACACGTATCTGTCCAGAGATGCTTTGGGGTCAAATGCCTTATTTAAAAATAACCACATAAAATGCAGCCTGTGAGTGAGAAGTTGAAACATACTATGGCTATTTAAAATATTAATACTGGATTTACTTAAAAATGCTTTATCTTTATTTCATATATATTTCAACTGGAGTTTTTTTTTTTTTTTGTGGTTTTGTTGCATGCTGCATGCTGTATGTGAAGCTTTTGAAATAAGATGGGGAATATCGTCTTGTATTGAGTGATTTTTAACTAAATAATGCAAAAAAATATTTTTTAACTATAGGAAATAGGAAATGGTGCCTATAATTTCTTATCTTTTAAGTAATAATGTTTGCCTAATTTGCCTAATGCCTAAATGTCTTTTAATTTATACCCTGACTATTGATTTAATCTATACATTTATACACTAGTATTTACTTTTCATGTTTCTTGAGCTGCAAATCAGCATATTAGAATGATTTCTGAAGGATCATGTGACACTGAAGACTGGAGTAATGATGCTGAAAATTCAGCTTTTCATTACATTTTAATATATATCACAATAGAAAACTGTAATGATTAAATTGCAATATTTCACAATATTATTGTTTTTGATTAAATAAATACAGCCTTGATGGGCATAAATAATAGACTTATTTCAAAAACATTTTAAAATCTTTCAAACAATAGTTCAAGAAATAATAATAGTGATGCTTTTTTTGCTATTCATATGAATATTTTGAAGGCAAATCAAGTTTGGCAACGCAGAGTAAAAGTAATGTCACCAAACGGTGTCCTTTATTGTATCAAGAAAAGTTACTTTACAAAATCATTGAACAAAATACTTTTTTTTCTCTCCACAAACTACAAGTCAGTCTTTTCCATGTCACCATTAAAACATTTGATCTGCATTTATAAAACATGTCTGGAAACCAACAATCACACCTCATGCACCGATGATGTCATCACACTGCGACACACACACCTGTCTCTTCTCTCACACACACACACACGCACAAACTCATAATATGTCCTACATGTCTACAGCAGGCAATAAATAACAGTGAACACTACGCTACATACGAAAAGCTCCCAAAAACACCTGAAGCAAGGTACAATGGGAAAAAGATTTGGGTTCAAAATGAACTCAGAACAGTGTCTACAGACGATACTCGGTAACATAGCATAAATCAGCCATAAACAACTCTCTTTTGTGTAAAAACACAAACAAACGTGTGCAGAGGCATGTCAGAGTGTATGTGTGCATGTGTGTTATACATTAAATTCATAATATTAAGACTCTTTTCTACATTTTTGTTCACAGAAAACTAATCGTTTGGTAAAAAGGACCATATAAAATCTAATTAATACTGAAATTTTAATTAAAAACAACAACAACAAAATTTCTGGCAGCATCATATTTTTCTAAATAATTTTCAGAACAGTTAATGGTCAAAATAAAAAATAAAATACAGTATAAATAAAAAAAAAATCTTATATCTGTAGTCCAAAACGCATATAAATAAATACAAAAATGAATAAAAATGGTTCTTAGCATACAAATATCATAAAAAGAGTTTTTATCATTAATATAAAATTGTCTATTCAGTTTAGCTTCTTGATGCCAAAGCCCCGCCTACTTGAAGGCTTCTGGGATATGGTTCATCTGCATACTGGTGGGCGGGCTCGAGATGCCCTCTGACCAATCAGACAAGTTGGAATGTGGAGACGAGCTTGACCATTGGTCGGGAGATCCAGGGGAGGGTGTGAGGAACGGGTGGTCGGGAACCTGTGGCTGGTGACTGGGAGTGTTGTCCATAGGGTTGGAATAGCTATGCTGAGAAGGCGGAGTCAGAAACTGTGTGCTAGAAATGGGCGGAGCCATGCGCTGGCTCTCCTGCGGTAGGATGGTCTGGATGGGGGCGTGTCCTGAGCCGGACTGAGGATCCAGCCCAGTTAAGTCACCTAGGAAGTGATGAGAGAGGGCGTGGCCAGAGGCGGCGCTGTTTTGGTGCTGCATAGGCACCATATTCTGATGGGCGTGGTTGGGAATCATGTGCGACGGCATGCCGAGGTGGCTGCTTTGCATTGTGGGATAGCCCATGACCTGTGGCATATTGGTGGCAGAGAGCATTGTGGGTATCAGGGTTGTGAAGCCTGCCTGCTGTTGCTGCACCCTTTGCAGCCAATCGCACCCCGCCGTTTGAGCTCCGCCTCCATTGTTAGCCACTGGCAGATGGGATAAGCGAGGAGGAAGGGCAGAGTCAAATGGCTTCCCTAAGCTCTGAAGAGCTCCGCCCATGTGGGTGTCGGCCAATCCTTGGAGCTGATTCAAAGTGATGGGCGGGGACTGTTGAAACGGTGATGTCATCAGAGGCGGGGACGAGACGTCCGACAGGTAACCGTGGGGCGACTCCAGCGAATCGACAGGCGAGAGGACGCCCACTTCCATAATGCCTCCATTTTTGCCCTCTCCGGCCTTTTTCTTTTTCATTCTCATGTCTTTTCCGCCATCCTTCCCTCCTACGCCTTTACTGCTCGTTTTCCGCGCTTTCTTGGCCGTGTTGTTGTTGTTGGCACCGCCCGGGCTGGGTTTGATGCCCAGGTAGGTGTTGGGCGAGCAGAGAGGGGGCGATAGAGGCAGCGCGGGATTCTGGACCAGGTTGTATTCCTCTAACAGACGGATGATGTCGTGGTGCATGCGCTCCTGCGCGATGTCGCGTGGAAGCTGGTCTAGGTGATCCGCGATCTCACGGTTGGCCAGGTGATCAAGCAGGACTTTAGCGGTTTCGTAACTTCCCTCACGAGCAGCCAGGAAAAGTGGCGTCTCCTCCTGCAAACCAAGGGTATTATCGTTAATATTTTTGATACTTGAAAGCTGAAATAAAATAAATAGTAGATGAAAGTACTAAAATTACTAACTGGATATAAATAAAATATAAAAATTAAAATAAAACAAATTAATCCTAAATATTATTACATTTGATTATTATTAAGTTATATCATTATTATTACTACTACTGTGATAAAAATAACTACAAATTAAACAAAAGTTAAAAAGAAAATCTAAAATGTAAACATAAAAGCCAATTCAAAATATTAATAAAAACTATTAGAAGTAAATAAATAGTGTTACTAATTTTTTAATGTGCGCTGATGAATCATGCTTAATAGAGTTTTAATGCTAATATATATAGGAGTATGTTTTACAATAAATTACTTTTCCAGTTTTTCTACTTCAAAAACTCAAGTTTAATTTAATGTGTTGCTTGACATTTATGTGTAAATGATTGTGAAATTTACAAAATAAAAAATAAACAAATATTAATAAAAAAAAATGGGGGGAAAAACTAATAAAGGCAACAAAAAAAAAACAAGTTCAAATGAAAACTTAAAATGTAAAAATAAAAGCAAATTCAAAATAATAATAATAAAAACTATAATGTGTATATAAATAATACTAAAATAACACCGCTACAAAAACACATTTTTCATTTGGAATAATCAAAAATAACGGTTATAATTTTCAATTATAAATTCATTGACACGCTGATGCACAAACCCACCTTGTTATTCTGTAGGTCTTTATTCGCTCCATTCTTCAGAAGAACGACAGCAGCGTCCACATTATTAACTGCAGCCGCCCAGTGAAGAGCAGATTTACCTACAGAAACATAAAAACAGAGTGAGTTAGTGGGGACAGCCATGCATCCTCAAAATAACACCTAAGAAAGATGTTTTGAGAGATTTGGTTGAGCATATAACGTTTGTTTGTGTTCATACCAGAATCATCAATAGCATTGGGATCTGCATGGCAGTTAATGAGCTCTTCCACCATTCCCTCGACAGCCAATCGGGTGGCCAGGATCAGCGGAGTCGTTCCGTCATGCATGCGGGCGTCCAGATCCGTCGCTCGGTTCCGAATAAGAATCTGTGGCCAAACACAAGGCATAATAGTTTTTAAATGAATTATGTGCAGTGTTATTTTAGTACTATTTAGTAGTACTATTTGCTATTCACTTTTATCTTTATATTTTTGTATACATTTTTTAATTTTAATTTTAGATTAAATTTAAATGTAAGTTTAAATAGTACTTCTATTACATGTCATTTTATTAGTTTTAGAAATATTTCTATTTATTATTATTTATTAAGTTTTCATTTTAGTAATTTTAGTACTTAAAATAAAATATTTTTAATTAAACGAGACGTTAACATAAGATTAAATATTATTTGATAATATTATTTGATATTATTATTAAAATTGAAATCAATTAAAAACAAAATAACCAAAGCATGTTTTTAAAAGTATTATTATTTTTATTAACATTCTGCTACTACTGCTACTATTACTACTACTAATATTAATAACATCTTTTATCATGCAGCTGTTGTTGCTTTCACACAAATTAATTTAGTTTAGACCCTCCTGAATCATGGTAAGCTGGATATAATCTGTATTTTTACCTGGAAGACTCCCTGTGCGTCAGCAGAAACAGAGGCGTGGAGAGGCGTGCGGCCCATGTTGTCCTGAACGTTAGCGTCGGCGCACGACTCCAGCAGGCGTTTGGCGGCGTCTGAGCGGGCGTAGCGGGCAGCCAGGTGCAGCGCGGTCTCGCCGGTCCGGTCCGTCTGATTGTGCAGGTTGGCGCCGTGGTAGATGAAGTCAGTGATGACGTCAGCGGAGGGATCGTCTTCTCCCTCGCCGTTTTCGTTCTCCAGACCTCCGCCGCTGCACGACGCGATCATCAGCGGAGTGAAGCCGTCTACGAGAGAAACCGAGGACAGTTTTAAAGAAAACCCCAGAGCTGTCATCAGTAAGTGATGGTAAAGGTGCAAGCGCTCACCAGGCCCGCGGACGTTGACGTCCATGCAGTCGTTCTCGATCTCGCCCTGCGGTGGAGTCGGAGCCATAGAGTTCAGCCGCAGGTCGGCGGCGTCCAGGTGCTGCTGTGTCCACTGCCGGTGATCCAGCTGACCGCTCATGTCCAGAATAGACTGCTCCTCAAACTGCACACAAATACACACCGTTACACATCCATCCGGAGTTATGGAGTAGCTCTAACAGATGGCAGACAATGTTTCATCACTCACCCGGAACCGTTTAGCCGTGTCATCTTCTGCCCATTCGCTCAGTTGTTCATCCATCAGAGAGCTGTCCGAGTTTTTCAGAGGCCTGATGGGATGCGAAGTGGAATGTTATCATTAATGTGAGTGATAAAAGTGGAACACAGTTACGTGCAACTACATGATGTCTGTTTTTGTGAACTTTAGGAACAAAAATGCATTTTATATATTATTAAATGGAATTATAAATGTCACTTACACTAATATGAAATACATTCATTAGCAGATATTTTAATTTAAAAAAAAAAGAGACAAAATAATACAACAACACTGCACATAAATTTAGGTGCAAAATATACAATTGTACAAATATATAACTTGGTCCCTTTAAATGTTATATATTTTTATACATTACTAAATTGCATTATAACCGTCACACTTAGGTGAAAGACATTCATTAGCAAACAGATCTATTACATTATATTAGAGGATATTATATTACATTATAACTTTTTATAATTAATTTAATGAATTGTGTGGCATTATTTTAGAATTATTTATATACTTTTATAGTATTTATTAAAATTTTGAAGTAGCTTTTATTTTTGTATTTTCAGTTTTCATTTTAATCTTGGTTTTTAGTAATTTTGTAATGTGTTTTTGTAATTTTTTATTTTCTTAAAATATTTTAATTTAGCTTTAATTTAATTTTATTGTAATTTTAGTACTTCAGTTTATTACATTTAGTTGCCAAGGCAACATTTTTTAATTTTCATTTAAGTTTTTTATCTAATATTTATACATGCCACTGTCTTTTTAATCACACACTCACTTGAGTCCAACAGAATCCTCTCCAACCGGTTCCCTTCGTTTCTTTTTGGGTTCTGTGACTTTAAATCCCTCGGGGAACCAAAGCTGCCCGTGTTCCCTCTTCCTCTTCCTGGAGACCACGACGCCCACAGCCGCCAGCGCCAGAACCGCCAGCGCCAGCAGCACCAGGAACATGGGGTACATCTCTCCTGTCTTTGAGGGGGGGTCCTCACCTGCGCACACATACAGTTATTAATGCAGGAGTGTGTAGAGTATGATTTAGTGTTATAGTTAACTAAATCTAAAATTGTTCAATCATTTTCGTTAATTAAAATAAAGCAGAAATACAACACAATATGAATATTAGATGAAAAACATTCAAAAATTAGAAATGCTGCTTGGCAACTAACTGAAATAAAATGAGTTTAAGTACTAAAATGACAAACTAAAACTGAAATAATTTAAAGCTATAAATAATTAAAAAAAACTGATAAAAAGAACAAAGAAACAGTTAGAAAAATTTAAATGAAAACTGAAAATTAAAGCTAAAATATGAATATTAGATGAAGAACAAATGAAAATTAGAAATGTTGCTTGGCAACTAACGGAAATAAAATGAGTTTAAAGTACAAAAATTATAAAATACAAATAATTTAAAGCAATATATAAATATAAAAAAAAAACGAATAAAAAGAACAAAAGCACATAACCAAACTAAAATTAAAACGAAAACTGAAAATTAAAGCTAAAATAAAATGAATATTAGATAAAAAAAAAAAAACCTAAACGAAAATGTTAAATGTTGCTGGGCAACTGGAATAAAGTAAGTTAAGTTTAAGTACTAAAATGACTAAAACTGAAATAAAAATAAATAGAAATATATATTAAAAAAACAAATTTAAAAATAAAAACAAACTAAAATTAAAACTGCAAATTTAAGCTGAAATAAAATAAAAACAAATATAAATATTAAATGAAAAACTTGAACGAAAATTAGGAACGTTGAAACAAAAATACTAAAACTGAAAATAAAAACCAAAACTGAAATAAAAATGATTTATTCATAAATATAAAAGTTTAAAAACCACAAATAAAAAAACAAGTGCATAACAAAATTACTAAAACTTGAACTAAAATTAAAATGATTTTTTAAAATAAGCTAATTCAAAATATTATTAAGTACTATAAAAGTACATAAAAATACGAAAATAACAGTGATTTTGGCATAAATGTGGCACTCACTTGTGACGGCCTCGATGATGTAAGGAACATTGAGATTCCCGCTAGAGGCCAGCGCTCCGAGGAAAGCCGCCACATCCGTCGCGCTCTGGAAACACTCGTCAGACTGCTGGTAACACTGACGGTTGTCAATCTCTAGATAGACGATAGACCTGCAACACATAAACATGTGAATATCACAAATATAAAGCATCATTATATAATTAATTGCATTTAAATATTCCGATTTAACAGTGTTTTGCCTTCACTCACCCTTTGATCTCCATCTGATCGAGTTCTCGTCGGAGGCGGGGCTTCATGAAGGCCGTCAGGCTCCTCCTGGCGCGCTGCAGCAGCTGGGCCGGGTCCGTCCAATCAGAGCGCTTGTGCTTGCTCAGCTCGTGCTCGTTGCCATAGTACGGGAAAATGAGCGGCTCTCCGTTAGCGTCGCGGCGGAACACCACGTTGGTATGCAGCAGTCCGCTCAGCTCGCGGAGGAAAGACGAGGAGCGGTTGAGAAGCTCGTCTGGTGGGATGTGGACCACTAGAACCAGACTCCCCACGGCCAGTTTCTGAGGAACGTCATCGGCGCAGTCCAGACCGTCCCATTCGCACTCGGCGTTATTACAGCCCTGATCGCAGTGACCATCTGCATAGTGATCCCTACAGTACTGATCGTACAGCGGACTGAAGAGAGAGATTGAAGGAGAGGTTAAAAAAACTCACTGGTTTCTCTATTTGTAATTTTATTACAATTTTATTATATGTAATTATTATTATTATTATTAACATATTATTCATTTGAATTTTTCCATTAGGATGCATTTTCTAAAGGTAATAACAGGCTGCAAAATTTAAATTAATTATAAAGTAATTAAATTTTTTTTATAAAAAAATAAAACCAAACCAAACCATAAAATTACCAAAATCAAAACTGGAATGAAAATAAATGAAACCTTATTGGAAATATTAAAAAACTACATTTTTATATATTTTTTTTTAAATAAAATAAAATAAACTAAAATTGACAAATGTGCATAACAAGATGATTAAAACTAACTTTAAACCGAAATTATAGTGAACATTGAAAAATATAAAAATAAAAGATCACTCAAAATATTAATAAATAATATAGTAGTACATAAATAATACTAAAATAAAACTTGTGACAGCCTTGATGTTGTAAGGAACATTTAATTATTATGATTTCCCCCCCGGATTTTTCTATTTCTATTTTACTATTTTTCTATTATTTTCCAAAGTTAATAAAAGACACACACACATATAAAAACATCAAAAATAAAACAAATTAATAATAAAAATAAATAAATATAAACATCAAAAAATAAAATAAATAAAATAAGCCCCTAATGATGAAGCAAAAAAAAAAAAGACTGTTTAAAATAATACTCAATGTTTAATTATTAAATGAAAAATAAATAAATGTCACTCACTTGCACTGCCCCTCCAGTCTTTGGCAGTCGAAGCCATCATACAGGCAGCCAGCGTTGGCGCACTGCTCGTCACATTTGCCGTCGTTGAAGTACCTCCAGCACTGCAGGGCGGTGCTACAGTTCTGCCACGGGTCGTCGAAATTCAGAGAGCAGTCGCCGCCATCCCATCCGCACTCGTGATTGTTACACTGGGTATCACAGATGGCGTTTCCGCCCCTGCCTTCGCACTGAGTGATTTCACATCGGATCTCCACCTCCGGCGGGGCGATGTCTCGGCCCTGCCCTCCTTTGAAGGAGTAGTCAAGGATGTGGCAGAGGAGTCCGTTGAAGTTGGCTGGACAGGAGCAGCGGAAGAACGGGGCGTCGTTGATGGATTGGCAGGTGCCGCCATTATAGCAGGGGTTGTTGAGGCAGGGCGAGTCCATGCGTGTTTGGCACTCGTGTCCGCTGAAGCCCGGCAGGCAGAGACAGCGGGGACTCAGGTGTCCCGAGACACAGGTAGCACCGTTACGACAGCGCAGGGAGCCGCAGGACTGGGCGTCATATTCGCAGGAGGAGCCAGAGTAACCCTGAGAGAGAGCCAAAGGTTAGCAAGCGCATTTGAAGGGGTTTCTAAACTGATCCACGAGCTTATGTGATGTTCAAATCATAGCATTAGCTGTAAAGATGTGTGTTTTTACTCACCGGCTGACACTTGCAGATGTATCCGTGTTTGGTGTTGCTCGCTACAGCACATGTTCCTCCATTTTTGCATGGTGTGTCCTTGCAACCGTTGAACACAGTTTCACAGCGCTTGCCTATAAATATATATAAAAAAACACCTTTAAACAAAATTTTCACAAAAAAACAACATATTTCCCCCCCCTAAATGCAATAAATAAATGAATGACATAAGTTAATTACATCTGTGAAGTACAATTCTAAGTATATTTCATAGTTTTTGTTGCACTAAATTTAATTTACGCTAAAATAAATTATATCTGTGAAGTATCATTAAATATAATTTATCAGTTTTTGTTGTACTGAATTTATGCTAATAAAATGAATAAAATTTAATTATGTTGTAAATTATATCTGTGAAGTATAATTCTAAGTATACTTCATCAGTTTTTGTTGTACTTAATTTATAAATAAATCAAATAAGTAAAAGGTTTAAATTATAAATTATATCTGTGAAGTACAGTTCTAAGCATACTTCATATACTTTGTACTAAATGTATAAATAAATCAAGAAATGAAGTAAACATGTTTAAATTGTAAATTATATCTGAAGCACAAAACTTCACAAAAATCAGTTTTTGTTCATTTTTGCTAATAAGATAAATAAAATATATTTAAATAGAAAATTATATTGTAAGTATACTTAGAAATATTTTTCTCAGATATAATCAATCAAATAAATAAATGTTTACATTTTAAATTATACCTGTGAAGTATAATTCTAAGTTTACTTTGTTAATAAAAGATTGTAAAAATGAAATGAAAATTTAAATCCTTGATTTTAATAATAAAGTAATTAAAAAATAAGTAAATAAAATTAAATATATACATTTATATATATATACATTTAGTTCATGTCTGTTTGCAATTGAAAGTCACCTGAAATTTGGAAATTAAAGCCAATAAAGCTAATAAAGTGTAACTTTGTGTAACTTTATTAGAGAGAAAGTTAGAGACAGCAGATGCTTTAGGGTTGTTTTGAGAAAAAAAGATTAAAATATGAGGCATTGCTATCTTTCAGAAAAGTCAATATAATCTATCCTGAGAGAGATTCATTTCCCCTCGATTCATCTTTACTAGCTGTAGACTGAATTCACAATCCCATAAGTCTAGTCTAATGGATTTCATGGTTGTTGAATTGTATAGTTTTGAAAATATAATACTCTGTCCTCACTGGAGTAGATCCAGACAGATCGCTGCTGAACGGGAGAATAACGGAGGAGTAAAGGGTGTGTTTTGTATCTTTGCGTTTGCCCTTCAAGGTTTGCAGCAAACATGGAAACTGTCAAGGCCACATTTGGGCAAACTAACTCAAGAGCGCATGACACGTGTCAGCTAAATGAACGACTACAGAAAGACCTACAGCATCCACAGCAGACAACAACAATCAATCACCATTGGACCTGAAGCCCGGCAGGCAGAGACAGCGGGGACTCAGGTGTCCCGAGACACAGGTAGCACCGTTACGACAGCGCAGGGAGCCGCAGGACTGGGCGTCATATTCGCAGGAGGAGCCAGAGTAACCCTGAGAGAGAGCCAAAGGTTAGCAAGCGCATTTGAAGGGGTTTCTAAACTGATCCACGAGCTTATGTGATGTTCAAATCATAGCATTAGCTGTAAAGATGTGTGTTTTTACTCACCGGCTGACACTTGCAGATGTATCCGTGTTTGGTGTTGCTCGCTACAGCACATGTTCCTCCATTTTTGCATGGTGTGTCCTTGCAACCGTTGAACACAGTTTCACAGCGCTTGCCTATAAATATATATAAAAAAACACCTTTAAACAAAATTTTCACAAAAAAACAACATATTTCCCCCCCCTAAATGCAATAAATAAATGAATGACATAAGTTAATTACATCTGTGAAGTACAATTCTAAGTATATTTCATAGTTTTTGTTGCACTAAATTTAATTTACGCTAAAATAAATTATATCTGTGAAGTATCATTAAATATAATTTATCAGTTTTTGTTGTACTGAATTTATGCTAATAAAATGAATAAAATTTAATTATGTTGTAAATTATATCTGTGAAGTATAATTCTAAGTATACTTCATCAGTTTTTGTTGTACTTAATTTATAAATAAATCAAATAAGTAAAAGGTTTAAATTATAAATTATATCTGTGAAGTACAGTTCTAAGCATACTTCATATACTTTGTACTAAATGTATAAATAAATCAAGAAATGAAGTAAACATGTTTAAATTGTAAATTATATCTGAAGCACAAAACTTCACAAAAATCAGTTTTTGTTCATTTTTGCTAATAAGATAAATAAAATATATTTAAATAGAAAATTATATTGTAAGTATACTTAGAAATATTTTTCTCAGATATAATCAATCAAATAAATAAATGTTTACATTTTAAATTATACCTGTGAAGTATAATTCTAAGTTTACTTTGAATAAATCAATGAATAAAACAAAAATGTTTACATTTTAAATTATACATCTGAAGTATAAATACATAATGAATTATGTTGTATAGTGAAATATAGTTATAATGTATAATTATATAGTAAGTATTAGAGGTGTAACGGTACACGTATTCGTACCGAACCATTTCGGTACGGGTCTTTCGGTTCGGTATGCATGTGTACCGCATGAATACAGTTTTTAATTTTTTATTCTTCTCAGGAAATTCAAATAATAAATGGCGTTTTGACCGTCTTTTATGTGGCATGACAGATCGCTGTATAAACGCCTTAGAGAGCCGCTTCTGGGACGGTTCAGAAACGTGCTGGTATAATCCCAACACAAGCACTGACTAGAGCACAATACAGCGTGGAAATAAAATGTCACGTAGCATTTAATTTACCTCAGCAAGTCATCAGTGTCCACAGCTCGTTAGTTCACTAGAGAAATTAAGTCTAGAGAGGAGCATTTTGCGAAATATTACACTATATACTCATTATATTTTACTAAACCTGTTAGTCTTAATTATTTAATGTACAGTATGTTTAAATTAATCTGTTATGAAACATGTATACTTCAGACTAAATCAATCCGTCAATAAATCAATAAATACTGTTTTACAGAAATGAGAAATGTTTTGTCTGCATTAAAGTAATAAGAATTTGCAAGGGAAATAAGCTTGAAAAAAACTCAAATTATCCTTAAAAATGTTCATTTTGTAAGCAAAATATAGCCTTAGCATTTATTTTTTTGTTTGAAATTCACCAACACTAAATTATCTAGTGTTCACTAGGGCTGTCGCAGTGAAGGAATTTCCCTTGCGGTAATTTTGAGACTTTTTGAGAATTAAACTGACAGTCACCACTGATAAGCTACCACTAAATATTGTAGAAACTTAATTTGCTGTAAAGTTGCTTTGCAATGATTTGTATCGTGAAAAGCTCTATACAAATAAACCTGAATTGAATTGAATTATCGCCATATATATATATAAAATCTGTGTGTGTATGTGTTACGATATAACGAGGTCATATTCAGAATAAAAACGCTGATTCGTTCAATGAAAAACGCTGTTGAAATCATTTTAACTTTGAGCGCCACGTTAGAAGGCTCAGCTGACCAATGCGTCAACGCTAAGACAGAGATTTGGCTTTCCTTGGACATGACAAGCTATTTTCACAAATATATATGACTCGCAAGTAATCGCACGCGCTCAGTTGATCTCTCTCTCATTTGTTGTCTGTTTAGGCTTGTTGAGTGCAAATCTACGGAGCCTCAGTACAAATCAGCATGGTACACATTATGTTATCATTACTAACTTATTTAATATTCAGTACACATGCACGAAGTGTAAAACGAGAAGGGCATAAACCTATGAAAAAAGAAAACACGCAAAAATCGCGGTTGCTGCGGTTCTTGCATTCCTCTGCGGTTTGCTCGTCAATAGCGCGGTATTGCGATATTTCGGTTAACGCGACAGCCCTAGTGTTCACTGCAATCATATTGGTTATATCATTGATAAACATTTATTTTAAATGCAAATGTGATAATTTGTGCTCATTCAGGCACTGCGTCAGATGCGTGTTTGTACCGGTGTATCCTGTACGGCATTCGCAGCGGAAGTCGTTGATAAGCTGTACGCAGTTGTAGGATCCGTTGGGGTCACAGGGGTCAGACAGGCACTCATTGACATCGCCCTCGCAGCGCTCGCCCACAAACCCAGCCGGACACACGCAGCCATAACCTCCAACGCGGTCAACACAGCGGCCGCCATTAAAACAGCGCGGCTCGCCAGTTAACGGATCCACGGCCGGGGAACAGTCATCGACATCAATCTCACAGTGAACACCTGCAAACACGGCCAGAAAAAACAATCCATACAATTCAGCTATTGAAGTATGAAGTGAGGAGTCCAGTGTTTGTGAGCGTGTGAATGTGTCCGTACCTTGTGTTCCCCGCGGACAGGAGCATTTGTACGTGTTGATGAGGTCGATGCAGGTTCCTCCGTTCTGACAGGGTTGAGACAGACATTCGTTTATCTCTTTGCTGCAGTTGACTCCGTGATATCCAGGAACGCACTGAAGGAGAGAAACAGACATTAGACTCGTGTAATGATGATGTACAGTGCTGGATAGTAACTGATTGCATGTGATCTGGATTATGTAATCAGATTTCAAAAATTAAGTACTTGATATTAGATTGTATTACATTTTAATTATATTATCAATGTGATAACTGAGCTAGGTCACGAGTAATCTAAAAGTAATCCGATTATATTCCCTAAAACATGTAATGTTTGCCATGGAATCAGTAATGGACTACAATTTGTAAGTAATCTGCTCAGCACTGATGATGTGCATGTGTGATTGCACAGGTGTGTGTGTTTTCATACCTCACAGCTGTATCCTCCCAGGTAATCGGTGCAGGTGGCTCCGTTCTGGCAGGGGTTCGGCATGCACTCGTCCACCTGCTCCTGACAGTAGCTGCCTGTGTATCCGGCCTGGCATCTGCACAGGTGTGTGTTACCCACATCAACACACTGACCCGTGTTATGGCACAGAACAGCCGCAGACACTCCTGAGAAAAAGTGCAAATTATACATCAACTTTTAATTAGGGATGCAGCGATTAACCGGTTTCGCGATTAACCGCGCTTTAAAACGTCACGGTTAATTAATCGTAAAGGTTCCGCTAAACCGAGTGTTTCTGTTACACGGAACGGAACTGTTGCAGCTTGCGCAAAACGAATAAAGTTACACTAGCGGTGCACCAGCTTAAAATGACGTGCTTATCAGAGGCACGGAGGCTACTACATGCATTAGATGAACTGACAGAGGGACCAAACAGCGAAGCTTTATTTCCACCAGAGAAATGCTTGTCGATAGTGTGGGACCATTTTGGGTACACCAAGAATGACCAGGGTGTCATTTAAATATTGCTGTAAAAAACTGCTGCTAAAGAGCGAATACATAAGAGATAATGCACGGCTTGCTGTACATGGAACGATTTTAATGCACGACGTGAAGGCAAGAACCACCTGACGCGAAGCTACAGCTCGTTAGCTCAGAGAAATGCTTGTCGATAGTGTGGGACCATTTTGGGTACACCAAGAATGACCAGGGTGTCATTTAAATATTGCTGTAAAAAACTGCTGCTAAAGAGCGAATACGTAAGGGATAATGCACGGCTTGCTGTACATTGAACGATTTCAATGCACGACGTGAAGGCAAGAACCACCTGACGCTCCGCATTCTGCCCGCTTCAGATCAGAAAGAGATGAAATAGTGCGGTAAGATCACATTTATTTGAATTAATTATAACATTTAGCTACTTTAATTAATTTTTCGAGAGAGAGAGAGAGAGAGAGGGGTGACAGTTGCCTGTGTGAATTAGCCTACCTGCGTCTGTGCGTCTCTCCAGTAGGCTATTTAATCTATTTTATTAATAAAAGTCACGGGGCAGCATTCTCAAGAAGTTTGTGTCCTCCTGAATGTTTGTACACATGCACAGCGCGATCTCTGATCTCACAAACCAAAATAACAGACATGATTTTCTCAGGCCACATGTAAAATAATATGAATTATTATAAAGATTATTAAAATGAATACGTATAGATGACAGTTGATTCAAATAATATTTCAGTTTATTTCCATCATTAGTAACGGTTTCCACTGTGGGACAAATAAAGGTAATATTAGTCGTAATAATAGGCTACTTCATTAACTTTGTTATTTACTATCCCTGTTGTAGTATTATTCATAAGTAAAAACCAATAATATTTTTTTTCACCATGTTTCCAAATTCTAAATGTAAAGAAGGTACAAACTGAAAACATTAAATACTTTTGCGATCTATTTCCATTTGTTATTTTCAAAAGAAGATAATGCACGGCTTGCTGTACATGGAACGATTTTAATGCACGACGTGAAGGCAAGAACCACCTGACGCGAAGCTACAGCTTGTTAGCGCCGCATTCTGCCCGCTTCAGATCAGAAAGAGATGAAATAGTGCGGTAAGATCACATTTATTTGAATTAATTAATTATAACAT
>NW_015551044.1:617884-638216 GCF_001515605.1 Sinocyclocheilus anshuiensis
TTCTCAGGCCACATGTAAAATCATATGAATTATTATAAAGATTATTAAAATGAATACGTATGGATGACAGTTGATTACAATATTTCAGTTTATTTCCATCATTAGTAACAGTTTCCCCTGTGGGACAAATAAAGTTAATATTAGTCGTATATTAATAATAGGCTATTTCATTAACTTTGTTATTTACTATCCCTGTTGTAGTATTATTCATAAGTAAAAACCAATAATATTTTTTTTCACCATGTTTCCAAATTCTAAATGTAAAGAAGGTACAAACTGAAAACATTAAATACTTTTGCGATCTATTTCCATTTGTTATTTTCAAAAGAGAAATACTGTCATGGATGTTTACAGAGCAGAGGTCACCTTTTTTTAATTCCAATGGGAGAGATGGACTTTTGTTTGTCTTTTGTTTATTATAATTTTTTGCTGTATTGTTGGTTACTGTGTTATTTCTGTTTCAAAAGCCAGCAATAAATAACACTTTAATATCTAAAGAGTGTTCATGTGATTTTATACATTAGTAATGTTGGGAAATGAGTAAATGCATAATAACCGTCATAATCGTAAACCGTGATTATTCCTCAGACAATAATCGTACCAACAAAATCTATAACTGTTGCATCCCTACTTTTAATATGGCATTTTAATGTGGCAAACATAAAAAAAAATTTCAGCTTGTTTGTGCATGTTAGGAGAAATACACAGGAATTGTAAATATCGCCAAAAGTGTAATAATTTTTATCAAATTTTTTTTTTATGTATTAAATAAATGTACTAATTTATTAAAGTTTATTAAAGTTATTTTTTAAGTACATATTTAATTTTCATTTCATTTTTATTCATTTATTCTCTATTGTCAGAATGTACAAATATTGCAAAAAAAATATATAAATGTAATCATTTTCATAACATATGTAAATTTGGTAAGTAATATGTATTACTTTTAAATCTGTTACTGGACATTTAATATATTTTAAACCTTAAATGTAATAACACAGTATTGGTTAGTGGTCACCTGACATGCACGTAAACAAATAAATTGTGACCCTGGAGCACAAAAGCAGTCTTAAGTCGCTGGGGTATATTTGTAGCAATAGCCAAAAATACATTGTATGGGTCAAAATTATAAATTTTTCTTTTATGCAAAAAATCATTAGAATATTAAGTAAAGATAATGTTCCATGAAGATATTTTGTAAATTTCCTACCGTAAATATATGAAAACTTAATTTTTGATTAGTAATATGCATTGCTAAGAACTTCATTTGGACAACTTTAAAGGCGATTTTCTCAATATTTAGATTTTTCTGCTCCCTCAGATTCCAGATTTTCAAATAGTTGTATCTCGGCCAAATATTGTCCTATCCTAACAAACCATACATCAATGGAAAGCTTATTTATTCAGCTTTCATATGATTTATAAATCTCAGTTTCGAAAAATTTACACTTAAGGCTGGTTTTGTGGTCAACGGGTACAAATATTTTTAAAATATTTACATTTTTTTATTCACTTATTCATTTATGCATGTTGATTGTTTTTATTTTACAATTATTTAACCATTTTAATTTGACATTTTTATTATTAAATTCATTATTAGTTTTCCATCAACCTCCAGCAGTTTCTTCATGCAAAATATTCTATTTTAGGCCTAGTAAGTTATGGGTTTGGTATAAAAGTGCTAGTCTATTTAATAGTGATTGTTACCTTGCTGCTTGGCAGCGACCTCACAGCTGACACTGGGGACGTCACAGTAGATGCCGGTCCAGCCGCTGGCACACTGGCAGGTGAAAGAAGACCCCTGCTGCCAACATGAGCCACCGTTCTTACAGGGGGAAGAGTCACACCAGCGCACCAGACTCTGAAACACACAAACATCAGGAAATAAAACATGCACCAAATATATCTATTTCATGAAAGTATACTACTAAAAATTAAAGGGAAAAAATACACTATATAATATATATTGTTTATATAATATTTAAAAAAATATACACCACTTTATGTAAAAATAAATAAAGTATAAAAATGTTAATGTAACAATATAAACTAATTAAATATATTTATATAAATATATAAATTTATATATTCCTTTAGACTAATTTAGAGAGCAAAAACAGCGTGTGTTTGTGTACCTGGCAGTTGAGTCCGGTGTATCCGTGAGGGCAGGTGCATTTGTAGGTGCCGTATCCATCCTGACAGGTGCCTCCGTTTTGACACGGCCGCGAGTCGCACTCGTTAACGTCATGCTGGCAGTAATTCCCAGTGAATCCCGGCAAACACACGCATGAGAAAGAGTTTATGCCATCCACACATGTTCCGCCATTAAAACAAGAGCTGGAGAGGAGAAACAACACAGATTGAGATTGCTTGTATGCAAGCGAAAAATAAATCAATGCATTTTAATTTTAAAATGCAAGTAAAAATAAGAAATTTAAAATGCATTTGAAAACGTGTCGTGTGCGTACCTCTCAGTGCAGTCGGGTGTGTTGATCTCACAGTTGATGCCGCTGAATCCTACAGAACAGCTGCAGGTGTAGCTGTTGACGCAGTCGGTGCAGTTCCCTCTGTTTCGGCAGGGGGCGCTCACACACTCGTCGATGTCCTCTGCACAGCGCTCACCACGGAAACCAGCCAAACACACACACACAAAGGCGTTCACACGGTCCTGACACACACCGCCATTACTGCACGGATCTGAGAGCGAGAGAAGAATTGCCATCACTGCCATATTCAGTCTTTCTTTACTACTAATAACTTCTGTTGGTTGCCACATAATCTTTTCCTTTTTGTTCATTATTTGTGTTACATACCTTATTTTAAAAATTAAACTACATTATTTAATTTTCTTTTTTTAATTTTTCTTTTTACATTCATTTAATTACATTTTTATTTTGCTTTATTCTACTTTAGTATTACTAGGTCCATCCAGAAACGGCATTTTATTTCATTTACTGTATTTACATTAATTTTTAATCTAATTTTTACATTAATTTTATTTTTCCATTTGCACTTGTTATTTTGCTTTGTACATTTGTATTATTAAAACAGTGCAAATAAAGCACATTAAATATTACATTTTTAAATAATTTTATTTAATGATCAGTTTTTTATTAAGTTATTCTTTACATTTTTTTCATTTAATTTTCTTTTAAAATAATTGTATTTTGTCATTTGCACTTATTTTGCTTTATTTGCACGGTTTTAGTAACAAATGCACTATAAAACACATTAATTATAATTAAATATTTTTATTCTAAAATAAAGCAACATTTTATTAAATTTTCAGTTTTTTTTTATTGAATTTACCTTTTTTACCTTATTTTATTTTACCATTTGCACTTGTTATTTTTATTTTTCTTCATTTGTACTGCTGTAGTAATACAAATGTACAATAAAGCACATTAAACTAAGAAAAACAAATGCAATTACAGAAGATGGCATAAAACATCACAGAGTGATTATAAAATTTTAAAAGTAAGAAAGCTGCCTACGTAGACAGCATTATAGGGATAACGAGCACCATCTAATGTTCTATGATGCCTAGAAATGCTGTCTAGGTTTGTGCGTGTTCTGCGTGTCTTACTTGGCGCGCAGTCGTCAATGTCGTTCTGGCACAGATCTCCGCTGAATCCGGGGTTGCAGCGGCACTTATATCCTCCACGCAGGTTCTCACACACTCCTCCGTTAGTGCAAGGATTCCTCACACACTCGTTAATATCTACCTCACACGTCTGACCTGTAGTGAGACGACAGCGGTTATGATGAAGATCACGACATGCAGAGAACATGAAATGCACATAATCTCACACACTCTTACCTTGCCATCCAGCAGGACAAGCACAAGAGAAGCTCTGAAAATCCTCAGACTCACGACAGACACCTCCATTCTTACAAGGACGCAGAGCACAGGGAGCCAAAACGCTCTCACACACCTCGCCTGAAACACACACATTGAGAAAGTGTCAAAACTGATGCGAAATTTACATAAAGGCCAGGATTATTATCGTTAACTTTAAATAATTGTCATTATTATGTCAACTTGAAATAAAATAAACATTCATAAAATAAAATAAACTTATTTTATTACTAAATAATTATTAATTTATTACTTTTATTACTAAAATAATGTTTATAAAACAAAAACTAAAAAAAATGACAACACAAAATTATAAAAACTTTAACTAGAGTATAATTGCTATAAGTGTAAAATGAATAAAAAAACAAAAATATCAAAATAAAAAAAAAAATTCAAATATTCAATACTATTTAATACTAAAATAACATTAACAAACAAATAAAAAACGAATGAAAAACTAACTAAAAAACTAAACTAAAGCGATAAAACAAAATTACTAAACCTTTAAATAGTAAAAATAAATAAATAATTAAAATTATACTAAAATTACTTTTTAAAACAAAACAAAAGCTAATTAAAATGACAAAATACACAAGTTGTTAAAACTTATTAAATGACTAAGACTAAAATAAAATAAATAATTGAAAATATAAAATAATGAAAAACTGAAAATATAAATAAAATATAGAAATATAAAAATATAAAAGAAATTCAACAGATGCTAAAATAATTATTTTTAAACTTTTAAAAAATAGTTGACTACAATAGTATATGCATGATACCAAAATAACACTGATACAGGCAGGAAAACACTGCAAAAGCATACTGTACATCCCCCTGAATGTTTGTTTATTAAATATTTTGGCTAATTTGAATATGTTTTCTGCTACCAGTAAAAGTATATTAAACATTTGACCATGTTTAAATCCACCCAGAATTCTGCAGGTTTTTCCTCAAAATCAATGCAGAAAATGAGCAAAAAGCCTGTTGATTCTTTGTTATCTCAGTTTCGCTCTTCTATATTGGCTAATTTTTCCAGCTCAGTTCCTGCCAGAGCATGTGAGTGGAGCGGAGCATGAGCGGAGCGGGGAGCGGAGTGGTAATATTTCCTTAAGAGCGCAGAGCGCCTTTCTGAAGATTCCGCTCCGCTCGCTCAATACGCCGCTCGCTCAACCCAGAATGCCGTTTGGTGATTTGCTTGTTCGAGATCGAGAATCTGTAGAGATCGAGAATAGTAGAGCAGTTATGGAGTTCAGATATTGTTTCAACGAAGTTGCAAGCCTTATACATTGATCTTATAAAAATTATCTCTATGAAGAATTTCAGTCCGGTTTCAGGCCCCACCATAGCACAGAAACTGCACTTGTTAAAATTACAAATGACTTGCTTCTTGCGTCAGACCAAGGCTGTATCTCATTGCTAGTTTTACTTGATCTTAGTGCTGCGTTTGATACTATAGATCATGACATACTCATAGATCGATTACAAAACTATACAGGTATTCAAGGGCAGGCTTTAAGATGGTTTAGATCCTACCTGTCCGATCGCTACCACCTTGTTCATTTAAATGGGGAGTCATCTCAATTATCACCAGTAAAATATGGAGTGCCACAAGGATCTGTCCTAGGTCCTCTGCTATTTTCGATATACATGTTGCCCCTTGGTAATATTATTAAAAAATACGGGATTAGTTTCCACTGTTATGCCGATGATACTCAACTATATATCTCAACAAGACCAGATGAAACTTCTAAATTATCTAAGCTAACAGAGTGTGTTAAAAATGTAAAAGATTGTAAGCTAACACACAGCTGTATATAGGCCTAAATACAAAACTACAGAGTACAGAAGATATTAGCCTACACCACTTAGGCCTATTAAAATATTATTTTTTAAAAAACTGACCCGAACCAATAGGTAGTCCTACAGAATGTAGGCTAGATATAGGCAGCAGTGATTTATAATCTAATATAATGCACGCAAATTTGTTCTTTACAGAACGGAGCGGGATCTGAGCGGGAATTGGTTTACGGCGAGCGTGAGCGGAATATTAACGGAGCGCTTGCTTGGGCGGTTAGAGCGACTGAGTGGAGCGCACGTCCATAGAGCGGAAAACGTAGCGGAGCGTCACACCGCTCCGCTCACATGCTCTGGTTCCTGCAGGCACTTCCTTATCTGTTTCCATGGTGACCAGCTGAAGCAGGAAGTCACTTGGCGTTTCCTTCTATTGTCAATTCTTTGCCTCAACAGGAAACAGGAAGGGGCCAAAAAGGAAATGGACCTATTTGAGTAGCCACCCTTGACACAGTGCTGTTATATGACGTCCTCTGACATTCTTACACACACCTCTGCAAAACCTGCCGTTTCAAAACAAGAACCAGCTGTACAATGGCTGTTACGTGTGTGTTCGTACCCGTGTAAGGCAGCATGCAGTTGCACTTGAATCCGGCCACGTCGTCGATGCAGGTGCCCTGGTTTAGGCAGGGGTTGGATGCACACTCGTTAATATTTGTCTGGCAGTTGGGACCTAAATGCAAGAAAACACATAACATCAGATCACACAAAATGCAGAAATAAGCAAAAGGGGAAATGCATGCTTTTGGGTGTGTAGCAATACAGTACAACAGCATTGTGACATACCATGTTTACTCTGTTGCGCAATATATTTAGCTTACAATTACTATTACTTTAAGTTTGTTACATAGTCTTACAGTAAGAATTATTTTATTTTTATAATGCATTGAAAAAAAATTGCTGTAATATATTTTATTTTTATTTATTTTGGAAAATTTTAACCCATGCATGCAATCTTCAGAATCCACTGGAGCAAATGCATATTAACTTATTTTATAAATTAATCATTTTTATTATAAAATTTTATATTATATGATTATTTCTAATGTAATTTATTAATAGTTTTGTTTATTAATAATGCATTAAAAATACATTATTATTTTAATATATTTTATCATTTTATTTTATTTTAAACATTTTGAGGCCAAAAAGCTTCCATGCATACTTAAAAAGTCCACCAGGAAAATCAGTTAAACCAGGCAAAACTGTCATACAATTTATCAAAGTCAAATCATTTAATATGCAAAACATACATACAGCAGCAAAAATACTTTTCGAAAAATTAAGACTTTTATTTAAATTGCCCCTATTATGCCATTTTTAAGGTTGTTAATATTGTTTTAAGAGTCTCCTAAAACAGGTTTACATGCATGCAAGGTCAAAAAACACGTTAGTTTAAAAAAAAAAAAAGATTTAATTTTACCTCATTTCTAAATGATTTGTAAACGACTTGTGCGAAGCAGTTCAAAGTATCAGTCTCTCTAAACCCCTCCTTTCCGTGAGCCCTCACTGCTGTGATTGGTCAGATGGCGCAGTCCTTTGTGATTGGTCCAGAGCCGTAGAGAGATTGGCTCTGGATTGGTCTACCACGTAAAGTAGACCAATCTTTACGCACTTTACGCGGTAGACCAATCCAGAGCCAATCTCTCTACGGAAACAAAATGCCAATTGTCATGACAGCCCTGGAGACTTGTCAATACATAGAAAAGATGGTATCTATTGTACCTTAACAATTCGAGCCGGAGTCTGATGATGAAACGGTTGAACTGGCTGATCGACAAGAGACTGATTCGCAAGCACGACTGGAGCAGGACGTTTCTCAGTGGTAAGTGTCAAGTGTTAACAAGTTTGTTTATTTTTGACCTTTTTAAATTGCATTTTATTATTATATTTTATATTATTATTATTATATTATATATTTATTATTTCATTTTGACACTGCAGTAAAATGAAAAAATACTAACTCCATAAAAAAAATTCATAAAATTTCACACAGCCCATCACCGTTTGCATGTAAACGTTAGAATCTATCTATATTAATCATCTTAAAAATTCTTTATTGCTTAACTTTTTAAGTTAAAAATCATAAAACAGCTGTTTCGAGATTGCACTTAATTAATTTAATTAATTTAAAATCATAAACTCCTCCTCTTATGTACTGCAAAGGATTGTGAACCAGAAAGCATGCATAATGTGAAAAGCCATTAGGACTAATCTTCCACACTATTTAGGAAGTATTGGGACGCAGCGTCTTACCGCTGAAGCCGGCTCTGCAGGTGCACATGTAGCCGCTGGTCATGTCCTTACAGGTGCCTCCGTTCACACACGGGTTGGACAGACACTCGTTGATGTTGATGTCGCAGTTGCGTCCCGTCCAGCCGGCCTCACACATGCATCTGTAGCTGTTGATCTGGTCCAGGCAGTTGCCGTGGATACAGGGGTTGCTGGAGCACTCGTTGTGTTTGGAGAGGCAGGTGGCGTCACGGAAACCCTCGGGACAGAGGCAGGTGAAGCTGTTGACGCCGTCGATGCAGGTGCCGCCGTTGTGACACGGGTTTAACGCGCAGTCGTCAATGTTGATGTTACACATTGAGCCTGTGAGGAAAAACAATACGTGTGGAAAAGGAATCTTCTGAAATGCAACATATTCCTGTGTGCAACCGAATAATCAGTGGAAAATATTATAGGATGACCTTGATTTGATTCTAAAAGATGCTTTTGAAGATGTTTTATAAGTCATTAATGCTCAACAGGGCTGCATTTATTTGATCAAAAATACAGTAAAAACAGTAATATTGTCAAATATTATTAGAATTTAAAATAACTGTTTACTATGTGAATATATTTTAAAATATAATTTATTCCTGTGTTGCAAAGCTGAATTTTCAGCATCATTACTCCAGTGTCACATGATCCTTCAGAAATCATTCTAATATGCTGATTTACTGCTCAAGAAACATTTATTATCAATCTTGAAAAACGTTGTGCTGCTTATTATTTTGTGAAAACAGTGATACATTAAATTTAGATTTTTTGAATGAATAGAAAGTTTAAAAGAATGCCATTTATTTGAAAGAATACAATAATACCATTTGGAATAATACATTTTTTAAAAAGTAAATATAATATAATGTAATATAATATATGATCATTTTTAAATGTTTACATTTTAATTACTATAAAACTATAACTAAAAGTTTACTCACACACACACACGAAGACTAAATGATAGATAAATGAATTGAGGAAACTTGAACAATATGACCAGTTTTGACCTATTTAAGACAGTAAAGGAGGTTTAAAGGTAAATGAGTAAGACAGTAAAGGAGGTTAAACAACTTAAAGGCCATATATTTGATTCACATCACATTGAATCACATATGTCGAGAAAAGTCTGTCAATCATTTTCCTCACTGACCATCTGCATTTATCATATATGATGCTCTTCAAAGTCTTACAGTGATCTAACCCAAAGTTTGAAATGTATAACTATCGATAAGTGAAAATGCATAGTAAAGGAATGTTCCTTGGGACTCTTGTTCTTTGCCTGCCTTTGTGTGTGTTTGTGTGTGTGGGCCCCATCCCAAATCTCCAGCCCTGCTCCGAATGCACAAAGGATTTCCTCCACCCTCTTGTGCGCTTTCATTCATCCTTACTCACACACCCCTCACACACTCGCCGGGGGAGGGCAGGTCCTACAGAGGGCTGTTTGCAGATACAAAAGGACAGACCCTATTTCACACACGGCCGAACAACAATTACCCCCTCGACACACACATACATCCCTCCTCTGTAGGGTAATGGGTAACTGTTTGATTCTCCAACAACAATGGGACTTTATTCCAGTTTCTCTCTCACACACTAAACTGAGTACAATACTTACTACAATACCTTTAGTACCACTCAAAAAGTGTTCAGGTCATGCTTAAAAAAACAAAACAAAAAACACCTGTTCACTTGCAGCAACCATAGACTGATAACTATTATATACATTTTAGACACTATTTTTTTTATATATTTAAAATTAAATTAAATAAAAAATATTATTTAAAAACAAATTTAATACAAATATTTTTTATTATATAGCAAACAAAAAAAGGCATTTGAGGCAATGCTAAATAATTTAAATGTAGCGAAAAAGCATGCTATTTTATCAAAGCTATTTAAATAGGAAAATAAATAAAATTAATGTTTAAAAATAATTTTCCTTCTCTTATGTGCACAAAGGATTGTGAGCAATATAAGTCCTTAAAATAAAGTAAAGTTGCAATGACAATTTCTGTACTTGAAGATTCAAGAATGACAATATCAGGGCATACTAGGCTAAGAAATAGTGTTTTTTATGTGCATGTAAGTATTAGTATCTAGCCAATTTAATTAGCTCAAAATTCTTTATTAACTCTTAGGTTCATGCATATATAAAAAGGCTGTTTCAGCTTTGCATTCAGTGCTATTGTAGTAGAAAAAGTTGTAAAATTGAGGCTGAAAAAGTAAACTGCCCTCCCCTTCTTACATAGTGCAAAGGATTATGGGCAACATCAGTCCTTAAAGCTGTATATAGCAAAAGTTACAAATAAGGCACTTGAATGACAAAAATACTCTATATACACAAAAAACATAAAAAAATAAAATAAATAAATAGTGTTTTATGTTGTGTATGCTTGCCATCTGCATGCAAGCATTAGCTAAATTAGTTAAAATGCATTTATAATGATGCATTTCATGCATTTAAAAACTGCTGTTTTGGCTATGCATTCAGTGCTATTTTAGTAGAAAAACTCATAAAACTGATGTTGAAAACTGTCCTAAACTTGTGTTGCACAAAGTATTGTGAGCAATATCATTGCTTAATAAAATAAAGTTGCAATACTGGGACATACAACAGCCTTAAAAATTATGATTTTTTTTATTTTACTTCTGTGTTTAGGCATATAAAACTGTTTCTGCTTTGCATTCAGTGTTATTTTAGTAGAAATTTATGTTGAAAACGAGATAAACGAAATAAAATAAAGTTCTGTTTTAAATTGTGTTCTTATGTTTTTATTATAGGTATAAGAACAATAACGCACTTGATGCTGTGCTATATTGTGAAACTCCTCCTGCTGCTGTCCTATATTCACAGTATAACAGGGCCTATTGTACCTTTTCCTTAAATGCAACATACAAAGGGTCAGTCTTGTGATCATTCGGGCCGTAGCATTAATGTAAAGCACACCTGTGTGAGTGTGTGTCCCAGTTGGGAAAGGCAGTCTCTGTCATATCTGTTATCTGATACACAAGCTCTGCACTTCGCTGGCCACCTGTTCACCTGTTCTCTCACACACACACAGATGCTGCTCTGACTCACCTGTGTATCCGGGTTCACACACACACTCGTAGCCGTTGATCTTGTCGATGCACTTTCCATAGTCGCACGGTTTACTCTTGCAGTCGTCAATGTTTATCTCACAGTTCATTCCTGCGGACGCAATCACGACATGATTATGTCATCGTAAACTCACCGTTATATTTCGCACAAGTGTTTTGATGAGCGTGCATGTGTTACCTGTGGTTCCTTTAGGACAGGTACAGGTGTAGGCGTTCTCTCTGTCCTGGCAGGTGCCTCCGTTTCGGCAGGGTTGGCTCAAGCACTCGTTTATGTTGGTCTCGCACAGGCGGCCCGTGTATCCGGGGTGACAATCACAGGTGAAAGCAGCCACGCCGTCCCGACACACTCCGTAATGACAAGGGCTCGACACGCACTCATTGATGTCCAGCTCACAGTGAGCGCCAGCAAATCCTGCAGAAATATATTTGAAAAGCCAGATTTAGAACGTTGGAAGTGACACTCATTTCATATGCGAAGAGGTTAGCCAATCATAATACAGGGAATTTACATATGGATTTATTTACTGGGTGTGTCTCATTTCTGCGTAGGCTGCGTATGTCATTGAGGCTGCCTCAATGTTTTTGGTGTGGAAAATAAATCAATAAAATAAAAAATAAGATGAAATAAATAAAAAAAAGGTTAAAATAAAAAATAAAATACAACAAAAACAAGATAAAATAGATTAAGATTAAAAAGATAAAATAACAGAAAACAAATAAATAACAATAAAATAATAAAAATAATTAAATAAAAAAACAAAACAATAAAAATAATTTAAAATAAAATAAAAGCTAGATCAAAAACCTACACTGAAAACTTAAATCAAACTTAAATGAAAATTTTGCCTTGCCAACTAAGTGAAATAAAATAAGTTGGAGTATTAAAATGACAATAAAATAAATTATTCTTAAATAAAAAATAAAAATTGTTGATAAAAGAATTAAAAAAAAATAATAATAAAGAAATACTTAAAACAAAAACTAATAATGACAAAAACACAAAATAAACTTAAATTAAAATGAAAACTGCAAAATATAAAAATAAAATGTAATGCTAAATATTACGGAATATAAAATATAAATAATTTTAAAATAACATATAGAATTCTTAAGATACAGTTACAAAAACAGATTCCAAATTCTAAAGGTTCAGAAAGGTGGAATATTTGAACCAAAACAGATGTGAATATGTTTTTGGTGCTAGAGAATATCACAACTAATATTATAAATGGACTTCAATGGACTGCAAAAGTGCAGAATATGACTTAAAGATGTGTACCTGGAGTGCATTCGCAGGTGTATTTGTTGGGTCCGTCTGTGCATTTAGCGCCATTTTTACACGGTGTGCTGGCACACTCGTCCACATCCACCTGACACAGATTCCCAGAGAACCCTGCAGGGAAAAATGCATGCCACGTTTATTTTGATTGCTCACCCGCAATGCATCCTCATTGCTAGTTTTTATGATCAAATCTTTAAAAATAATAATGCTGCAGTCACCTTTGGGACATTGGCAGTGGAATGAGTGGATCTTGTCGATGCATTTTCCATTGTTGAGGCAAGGTTGTGATGCACAGTCGTCTGTGTTTATTTGACAAAACACACCCTCGTAACCTACACACCAAAACAGTCAGTTAGAATAACAGTAATGATGTGCTTTTGATGCAGGTCAATGGTTAAAGACTCATACCTGGCATGCAGATGCAGTGGAATCCACCGATCTGGTCGAGGCAGGTGGCGTCGTTCTGGCAGGGGTTCGACTTGCACTCGTTGACGTCCATTTCACAGCGTGGACCTTCATAACCTTGAAGACACTTGCACTGGAACGAGCCTTTAGTGTTGAGACACCGTCCGCCATGCTCACATGGGTTCGCACCTGAAATGCAAAGCAAACAGTATTGTAATGCAAAACTGTATGGAGTTTATTGTTCTTTCTAATCGATCATGTGTTATTCTTACCGAGCGAGCACTCATCGATGTCTTGGTTGCAGGCGGATCCCGTGTACCCGGGCGGACAGGTGCAGATGGCTTTTCCACTCACTGGGTTCGTGTCGCAGTTTGAGCCCTTCTGACATGGATTACTGATGCAGGCATCGTCAAGATGACACAGAAGACCTGTGGGGAACAGTTTTGTTACCGTTAACTACAATCAAAACTGGTGTTGGTTACTGAAATTAAGCTGGAATAAAAATTTAAATATATAAAAGATATGCTTTTCATAGATGAAATGAAAATAAATTAAATAAATTGAACTAAAATAAAATATTAACGTATGCTAAGACAAAAACTATTGTTTTTGTAGGTAGAATAAAAATAAAATAAATTGAAATATAAACAATGTCCATAAAATTGACTAAAATTAACTTAACTAAAACAAAATAAAATAAAAAGTAATAAAAAATATGCTTTTGGTTGTATAAACAGAAATGAAACAACTGAAATATAAATAATGCCTATAAACTAAGCTAAACTAAACTGAACTAAAACAAAATAATAAAATAAAAAAATATGAAAGCTATTGGTTTCATAGACATAAATGAAACACAACTGAAATATAAATAATGCTCATAAAATAACCTAAACTGAACTCAACTAAAACAAAACAAAAAATATAAAATATAAAAAAATATAAAAGCTATTGGTTTCATACACAGAAATGCAGCACAACTGAAATATAAATAATACTCATAAAATAAAATAAACCGAACTAAAATAAAATAAAAATAAAAATATAATATAGACAAGTGAAAAACTAAACTAAACTAAAATAAAAGATCAAATAAAATAAATTCGTAGATGAAAAACTTAAACTCAGAAAACTTGAAATGTAGAAATGCTGCCTTGGCAACTAAAATAAAATAAGAAGTTGAAATGAAATGTAATAAAATAAGTAGAGGTATGAAAATTACTAAAACTTAAAGGGTTAGTTCACCCAAAAATGAAAATTCTGTCATTAATTACTCACCCTCATGTCGTTTCAAACCCGTAAGACCTTCATTCATCTTCAGAACACAAATTAAGATATTTCTGATGCAATCTGAGAGCTCTCTGACCCTCCCATAGACAGCAACGCAACTGAAATGTTCCAAGAATACTTTTTGTGCGCTAAAGAAAAAAAAAAAACGACTTTATTCAACAATTCGTCTCCTCCGCATCACCCTGTAAACAGCATCACCCTGTAAACATAAACTTTTTTTTTTTTCTTTTGCGCACAAAAAGTATTCTCGTAGCTTCGTATAATTGCGGCTGAACCACTGATGTCACATGTATTATTTTACCAATCTCCTTGCTACGTTTCTGGACTTGGGAACATTTCAGTTGCCTTGCTGTCTATGGGAGGGTCAGACAGCTCTCAGATTCCATCAAAAATATCTTAATTTGTGTTCCGAAGATGAACAGAGGTCTTACAGGTTTGAAACAACATGAAGGTGAGTAATTAATGACAGAATTTTCATTTTTGGGTGAACTAACCCTTTAAACTGAAATATTAAAAAAAGACAAAAGCCCATAATAACGTTACAAAAATTTGATATAAATAATACTTCAATAACAGTGGTGTTGGACGTTGAAACTGCACAAACAGACGTGCCTGTGCGTCCATGTGGACACTCGCAGAAGAAAGATGCGACTCTGTCGTGGCAGGTGGCACCCTGCGAGCAGGCGGCGCTGGCGCAGTCGTCGATGTTCTCGCTGCAGTCGTCGCCCGTCCAGCCGTTCACACACACGCAGTGAAAGCCGCCGATGGTGTTGTGACATGTCCCTCCGTTCTGACAAGCATTAGGAGAGAGCTCACACTCATCCACGTCCTCCGTACAGTACTGACCTGAAGGAGGAAGGGATCAGACGTCACATGTGAGGTGCATGCAAAATATTTATTGCATTGTATGGTTATTATTATTATTATTATTGTGGAGTATAAAATGTAGTACCGGTCCAGTGTTTGTCGCAGTGGCAGTTGTAGGTGTTTACGCCATCGATACACCTGCCTCCATTCTCACAGGCATGCTGGGTGCAGTCGTCAACGTTATGCTCACACGTCTGACCCGTGAACCCTGCGAGAGACAAATGATTCACGTTCAATACACATCAAAGAGTCTGAGGCCGTACACGGATTATGTTTATGTGCTCGAGTGAGTAACTGAGACATCTAGGTCACTCATTGGGATTAAATATAAACTAAGACAAAAAGCACCGCATCCAGACAAACTGTTAATGAATAACTGTGCACATGCAGAGTTATTAACGTATGCAAAGACAAAAACTATTGTTTCTGCAGGCAGGAATGAAATAAAACCAGTCTGAAGTACAAATAATGGTAATAAAACAAACTAAACTGAAATGTAAACTAAATGTTACATTTTTATTGGTTTTAATTTATTTATTCATTCACTTATTTGTCAAATGTATTCATTAATTTGTAAAATATTATTCATTCATTTATTAAAATTGTTCATTATTTAATTTTTATAACTGATTCATTCATAAAAATATTTGTTCATTTATAAAAAAATATAAATTTATTCGTACATTTATATAAATAATTTATGAATTCATACATTAATTTATAAAAATCATTAATTCATTCAAAGTGTTTATAAAATGTACTCATTCATTTATATATATATTCAACAACAACAAACTATTGTTGTTACTATTGTTTAACAACACAAACTGTTGTTGTTTATAAAATGTACTCATTCATTTATATATTCACTTATAAAATTGATTTATTCATTCATTTATTTATAAAAAATATAGATTTTTATTTGTAAAAACTTATTCATATGTATTCATTAATTTTTATTTACACAAATGATCATCTATAATATATTATTAAGTATTAATAAAATTCATTAATTAATTTATTCATTCATACATTTATAAAAAAATTATTTATAAAACTGATTGATTCATTCATAAAATAACTTACTCATTTATAAAACGTATTAATTCACAAAAATATTTATTCATTCAATCATAAAGTATTTATTTATAAAATGTATTCATGTATTTATTAATTCATTCATAAAATGTATTCATTTCTAAATATTTTTTTAAATATTCATAAAATTCTTTCATTTATTAATTTAGATAATTATTTTTTCATTTATAAACAAAATATATTTATCTATAAAACGCATTATTAAAGTATTATATTTTTTTTAATTTGAATTTTTTCCTATTCAATAAAAAATGTGTTTAATCAAATTTTAACTTAGAGAAATACAAATAACACACTGACCTGACAGACAAGTGCAGGCATAGGTGGTGTCGCTGGTCTGTAAGCAGGTGCCTCCGTTCCTGCAGGGCGAGGGGTGGCAGGGGTGGTAGAGGCGCTCGCAGTGTGTGCCAGCGTACTCAGGTGGGCAGCGGCACAGGTACGATCCCACCTCGTTTATACAGGTGCCTCCGTTCCGGCAGGGGGAGGGCGAGAGGGCGCACTCGTTCACGTCCTGCCGGCACGTCTGTCCGTGGAAGTTAGGAGGGCAGGTGCAGATGTAGTGCGACTCGAACGCTGAACACTGTCCGCCGTTGGCACAGGGGTTCGACGCACATGGGTCAGCCTGTTGGCATGTTTTACCTGCAAAAAGACAGAGGTTAACTTATCATGAAACTAGGGGTGCAACAGATGATCCGTACGGACCAGGCCCCACGGTGATTCACGGATTAACTGTTAATCATCAGAGAGTGAAAGCTAATCATTTGCATGTTTTTTCTTGCCAATTTACTCATTCAAGCGATTTTAAACCATTCATGTGAAAGAGAATTCAAATCGGGACAGACAGCACGTGAACAACCTATTGACTCCTCTTTCACATACGCACAAAGTAACGTTAAAATACCCGTTTTGGCAAGTATTCTGGTAAACACTGTCGTATATGTGAATGTAACAGCTGAGAAAAAAACCGTAGGTGTGTCAGCATTCGGTCTTAAAGAGACAAGCCTGTAAATACCTGTCTGGTCTTCTAATCAAATAACACCACAGCTTTATTTAAGATTATCTGTATTTAACTTGTGCAGTGAGCACTATTGTGTTATTTTACACTTAATTATTACATTTCTGCACCTGCATACTTCTGTTACTGACTTTATTTGTAACTGTGCTATGTTGTATATTCATCTATGATTGTAATTTGTGTAAATGTTCTTGTTTTATTACTGACTGTCGTAATTAAACTAGTAGCTTCTGCTGTGGTATAGAAGTAAGTTTTCGGTAATTTGTAATTTTTAATTTTATTGCTGATCCGAAAAATGATCCCATCTATGACTCAAAATATGTAATATGATCCAAACATATTACATGTTTGTGATCCTTTGCACCACTACATGCAACCCATGAGGACGAGCATCAAGTCTGGGTGATTTATGCACATGCGTACCTGACCATCCAGGTGGGCAGCGGCAGGTAAAGGTCTCGAGCGTGAGCAGAGAGCATGTCCCGCCGTTTCGGCACGGGGAGCCCATGCAGGCGTGATTGACGGGCGTCAGACAGAGCGGGCCGCTGTATCCCAACACGCAGTCGCAGACCAGCTCCACGTCATTGCCCTTCATCCGTGTGCGACACACGCCTCCATTACGACACTGCGACGGGCTGCAGGGGTTCAGGAACTGACACTGGGGGCCGACGAAGTCTGCGGGACACCTGAACAAACACAAAACATGAAACAATTATTACTATTATTTAACAACAGTTTAGAACAAAACGGTCTCAGAAAGTAGATAAACATTACAAAACAGTCAAGATAAAAATTTGGAAAAAAAAAAAAATGTACAAAAACGCAAATATTTCTTTAAAGGGTTATGGGCATGCTAATTATATTAATATATATTTGTTTATTTCTATTTATTCACTAACTCATGAATTTACAGAGTCTATAAGACAACTAAAGAAACAAAAAAACAGTTGTATATTTTATATATTTGCACACATTCATTAATTCCTAATTATAAATTTTTACTAAGTCTGCAGGACACCTCAAGAAACACAAAACACACAGAGATTATAATATAAATAACTAACAATAGGTTGACAACACATTTGTCTTAAAATGAGCTAAATATGACAAATATTGACTCAAATGTTTCTTTTAGGCTTGCGGCCATACATATTTAGACATTAATTAGTAGGGGCGGGAGAAAAAAATCGATGCATCGCGATTCTCTCTCTGGCGATTCAGAATCGATTCTGAGCTTAGTTTTTAACCAGATGCGTGATGACGCTGAGTTTGCTTTAGAAACACCCGTATTCTGCTTGCTTCCAATTCCAATCTCATTTACAGAGTCTATAAGAAAACTAAAGAAACAAAAAAACAGATTAATTAATTAATTATATTAATATTATAATATTATATACACACAGATTATAATGTAATTACTTAATAGTTTGAGAACAAAATTGTTTCAAGAGAGCTAAATATGACAAAAGCGCTAAGTGAATTTTTTTTACACACATTATATAAAATATAATAAATATATATGCAAGCATAAGCATATATTTATATATAAAAAAGGATATATTTTTAGGACACCCTGAAAAAACAGTATTATAATATAATATATAATAATTATATATAATAATTAAAATAGAATAATATACGTTTGTTAAGGGTTATATTCATGGTAATTGGTTTGTGTCTGAAAATGGTTTTATGATGCAAAATTAATGTAAACACAGCCAGTTATGTCTTAAGGGATTAAACGGACAGGACAAACCACATTACTTCTTATATTTCAAAAGAGATCCGTGCTTAATAGATCTCCCGCGGTCTATGATGTCATAGTAAAAAACAACAGTAAAGATGAAGAAAAATCACTCACAGTTCTTGAATGGAAAACGTTCAGATCATCGTAAATACTGAAAGCACTCTTTGTTTGTTGTTTGCAATATGTTTCTATGCTCCTTTATTATTTGCTACTTGCTTGTATGTTTTGAAGTTATATTAGTTAAAAATTCTTAACATACAACTCTTTTAATTATTTTTTTCAAATTGTAATTATTTTAAAAAGTACTTAATTACTTATGTAAAGATATGTAAATGTAAGGATTTTAAGATTCTCAAGTCGGTAAATTAATTAATTAATAAGGGGGGGAAAGTAGATCAAGAATCGTTCTGGAATCGG
The DNA here is from genome assembly GCF_001515605.1 of Sinocyclocheilus anshuiensis. NCBI lineage: Eukaryota > Metazoa > Chordata > Actinopteri > Cypriniformes > Cyprinidae > Sinocyclocheilus > Sinocyclocheilus anshuiensis. The sequence goes on from NW_015551044.1 coordinate 637,086, forward strand.
ATCGTGACTCCCAGAATCGGATCGGATCGTGAGGTGACTAAAGATTCCCACCCCTAATAATTAGTCATGACATTAGTCATCAATGAAAACCTTCAAGTAAAAAACAACTTATTTTTTACATTTTAGAAATGCATGTTTGTTTTAGAGTTAAAGTTGTGGTATTTTGTTTTATATAACAGCAGAAGTCTATGATATGTTCTCACTCAGATGGCCAAGTAAACGTATGTGTGTGTGTGCACGTATAAAAGTGTGTGAAAGAAGGACACTGTTCAAACTCATCTAAATTCCTCAGGGTGATCAGGAGCCCACACAGTGTCACATGCTCTCTCTCTCTCATATGAACACATACGAACACATCAAATGACATCTGAACACTTTCTTCAACAGCCAATAAAGATCATTTCAAAAAGTGAAGTTGACAGTAAGATATAGTAAATGCAGCGTATTTTATTCATGTGAGTATGTGTTTGTGAGCTGCAGCAGGTGTGTGCATAAATAACGGCAGCTGTGCATCAGGCCCCTCCCCCAAAGCCTGTTGCCATGGCGAGTGGCATACGGTCACTAAGGCAGCTCCCAAGAGAGTATCAAACTCCGCCCATCCCAAACTCCTGCTGCTGATATCGCACTTTTATCAGCACAGAATCTCCATTGGTATGATTTGATCTCATCCATATTCATCATTTCCATTTATTCCATCTTCTATGTGCTTATCGTAAGTCTGTATTAAACATATCACAAGCTGGGCTGAACATATCAAAATCTTAGTGCTTAATGCTTCTTTCTCAAATTTTAAATTTGAAATGAATTTCAAATTTTTAAATGTCAGAAGTTTGGATCTTAATATATAGAATTTATTTACAAAATGTAGTGCATTGTGCTTTTATGAATTCATTGTTCTTGAAAAGTAAAGAAAACTTGAAAAATATTTAATTTTTTTAACAATTGAATAATAATAATAATAATAATAGTATATTTATATAAAAATAAAATTAAATATAATAAAATATTTATTATACGCATAAGTACATACATTTATAAATAAATATAATAGGTTTTAAAGCCGAATACTGTATGTAGTGCAGTGCATTTTAATACATTCAGTTGCTCTTTAAAAGGAAAAAAAACTATGAA
>NW_015551044.1:638265-647683 GCF_001515605.1 Sinocyclocheilus anshuiensis
CAGGTAAACCTTATCACAATATATTTGATTTGCTAACTGACATGCAGTAGTTTAATAATAAAGACATCCCATGGTAAACACTTGCATACTCAGATGTGTGTGTGTGAGTTTACTTGAGGCATTAACGCGGTCTCCCTCTCTTTGTCCCCAGAGACAGAAGCAGAAGTCATCTGCAGCCCGTCGTGGCAACAGGTCCGAGAGCAGGAGTGCGTGTGAGATTCGACTCTGAACAGATGCTGCAGTGACCTGTGACCCCTGAGCACATTTGTGACTGCAGGCTACAGACCCCCCATTCCAGTGGGCCGGTCTACCATCTGCTGCTGCCTTCTGTGTGTGTGTGTGTTCACGCCACAGACTTCCTGCCTTCGGTGTGAATCAAAACAATACACTTTCATTTTCTGCGTCTGGCCCTCAGAGCCAGATTCTTATGCTTCACACCTTTACAAACATGAGACTTTGGGACCAGTTTGAATCAGGTGATGTTCTGATGATACAAGTAAGGAACTGATTAAATATTAGGCTATGTATTTGTTCCTCATATTTGTTTAGATTGTTTCTGGCATTATAACAAAACACTTTTCTACCATTTTAAAGAATAAATAACTTGATCTCATCAATGACTTGATCTTGTCTTAGATCTGAGTCGCTCTCTTCACTTAGATCAAAAAATGTGCTTTTGTCATTTAAATTTTTTATTTCTATTTCAGTTTTAATTTGAGTAATTTTTTATTATAATTTATAATATAAAATTTAATATAAAATTAAATGATAATATAAAATGTTATAACTTCAACTTCAACTTATTTTATTTCAGTTGTTACCAAGGCAATATTTCTCATTAAGTTAAGTTTTAAGTTTTTAAATGTAAAACTTTAATTTACATTTAAATATTTTTTAAAGTTTAAGTTTTAAATAAAGTTTAAATAAAAATATTATTTATATTGCATTCACCAATATTTTTAATTAGCTTTTATTTTTATATATTAGTTTATATTAGGTTTTAGTCATTTTATGTTGTACATTTATCTAACATTTCACTTTATTTCAATTAACGGAAATGCTTACATTGTGATTTTGAACTCTAGTTATAGGTTTAGCTTCACATGCATATTTTCAGTTCTGGGACGAGGACAGCAGGACAGCACGTCGCTAACTATAGTTATACTGTGCATGCAAAACCACACTTTAAACTAAATGCATGACATGGAAGTTTACGAGAAATTCTCAAATGTGGAAGTTACGCAATAAACGTCATGCAACCAGACGCTGCCGTTTCACACAGTTTCACACAGACCCTGTCTTTCTGTCTCCTGCTCACAAACATTGTGATTCATTCTACAAATAGCTCTCGTAATGCACATCATCACCCGAAAATACAGCAAATGCTTCTAGTATGACGATGCATTCAAAATACACACACAAATGTATTAGATTAGTCTCAAAATTATGACAGCCATCCAAAAGCTGTCACCAATCCAATCACAACCAGTGATAGAAGATCATAAAACATTCCAGGATTCAAATGACAACTCTGGAATTCTGATTCCACACTTCCAATTAACTCCCCACCCTCCAACATTCCAGAAGTTCCAGAAGTGATGTCAGGTGCCTTTGGAATGATCAGGAGTTATAGAACACTTAATCATGTTTGTAAATCTAAAACTAACTATTATAAATTGCATTATAACACATTTTGGAATTGCATTCACATTAGGGTTGGGTACCGAAACCCGGTACCTATGTAACCGGTATGTACTAGAACCGAATCCGAACGCAGATTTCGGTGCCATGCCTGAGCGATCGATTGAAATATTTGTCCTCTGGTTCTCCGAAACGGACGTAAGAAGCATCATCACTGGCACAGCACGTGAAAAATAATTTCCCGACTGAGAAAATGCACGTGAACTCAAGTCGGAAAGCTCTAATAATACAAATCCAACACATCTTTGTAGTAACGAGAGTGTCCATGTTGTTTTCACATTCCGACTTAAAAGCACAACTCGGGAAATGAGAGCATCCGAGGAGCGTGTGAATGCAGTAATTACACTTGCTCTGACTGCAGCAGGTAGCCTTCTGTTAACGAAGCTAAACATGCTTAAATTAAAATGCCTAAAGCTAAACCTCCCTTAAAAAAATAATAAATAAAAAATGATACCCAACCCTAATTCACATACATCACTAAAACACAAAGCTCAAGAAAAATTGAGCCTAAAAATGTAGAAAATCAACTGGTTGGAGCTGTTGACTTTCTCCAATCAGGAACATCTGACATCTAGAAAGACAAAGTGCACTAAATGACTTCAGAATTCTTGCCTTTAGAAGTTGTTGATTAATACAGGATTGAATTCAATAAACAAACGTTTTTCCCCAATAAGCACAAACTACCATTACAAGCATTACTACCATTAAAAACATGACAAATGGATGTTTTACAAGACTGCACATCAGTGTTATTTTAGTATTTATACAGTATTCATTAATATTTTTAATTAGCTTTTATTTATTTATTTATGTTTTTTTTTCAGCTTTGATTTTAATTTAGGTTTTAGTATTTTTGTGCTTTTGTGATTGTTCTTATTTTTTTATTATTTAATTTCATATAATAAAATTAAATATCTTTTAAATGAACAAATTATTGATTTATTTTAATTAAATAAAGTGATCTGTGCAGCAATGTTGTTATTGTTAACTAAAACTGCTATAAACACAACCAACACTGACATGGCTTAGCTTGTACATGACACCCCCATAACTCTGACCACACGTAAAAATACTTGAAATAAGTGGTTTTAATATGGCATCACCCAAAAAGGTCAAGTTTCCGAGTCTAGAATTAGTATGTAATCTAGTATGACTACAATCTGAGACAGTCAGTGCCAGAGTTTCACCCCTGCACATTATCTGCTTGAAAAACAAGTAAACCTCGTCTGTCATGAATGATCATCACGGGCACCTTTAACTCCATATAAAGTAGGACATCCTCTCATGAAATGTCAGAAGTTCATGTGAAGTTGACCAATGTCGAGCAGCGCTGACCTCAATTCAGACGCAACAAGTCAGAGAAATCCCCACATGCTCGCGCACACAAAAACCAGCCATTTACAAACTATTTCCAAGGTTGAGAATCGGACCACACAGGAAAGGCGTCAAAGTTCACATGAGATATTTTTGGGAGAAAAAAGGATCAAAAATATCTCTGCTCTTCCTGTTTATCATCGGGGTCATCACAACAGGATGTTCAGGGTTTGTCCCCCAGTGAATGTGTCTGCGAACTACTCAACAATGAGAGATACGATCTCTCTCATCTTTTTTAGACTGATTCATTCATTAATTAGTGCCATTTGATAATGCAATCATTATTGCACATACTTAGCATTACAGATCTGAACAAACCCCAGAACACTAGGGTATTAAACATTGCTACATATGTGAATGTATGCAAATGGAGCGGCTCATTGTAGGCAATAAAACAAGTGAACAAATTCCATTGATTTGCACTGAACAAAAGACTAGAATAACAGATCAGTAAGCAACCACATAGAATGACCTAGCAACCATCCAAAAACAGAACACCCTAGCAAAAAACAGAGAAATAGTGTCAAAAAACAGAAATAATGCCGTCAAAAAACATACAAATCACCCAGAACACCCTAGCAACCAATCAGAACACTCTAGAATAATAACAGCAACTTTTTCACAGGCATACACTCACATTTTCATCAAAAGAGGAAAAAATGGTTGTGCTTTTATTTTAAACAATGTAAGTATAATACAAGGCATCTTCTAGATTGGAAAATGCATGATTAAATGCAGAACAAGAAGCGTGGCTAACAGTCTCACACACTTGTTTGCTTTTAAATTTCCCCCCTTTAAAGCGTCACACACACACACACACACACACACACACAGAGGCCTTTCTCATGAGTTCCTGCAATCTTATTACCCCCTCCGCCATCTGCCCTCCAAAAAAGACACCATTCACACACACACAAACAGCCTCCGGGGTGTAAGAAAACACACAACAAAAGCGACAAAGATCGAGAAACAAACAATAATAAAAAAAAAAGTTCTGATTTTGATTGCCAAATCATAGTGAATCTCGCTATATGCATCCTATGAGAATAAATGCAAGTTTTATTCCATGCTAAGTGCGTGTATGTGAGACAATAGGAGGTGAGGGCCAGCTGTTGGGCTGAATGGCATGAATAGACATTGACAGAAGCAGCATCCCACTGCAGCAGGGCACCAACGGACTACTGGGGGGGTTGGTTGGGGGGTCTTTTATCTAAGTTTGAAACAGAATGACTATGAGCGCGTGCATGTTCGCACATGCGCACACACACACACACACACGCAAGATGCTTAGAGCTTTGTATGGTTGCTAAGATGGGGTTTGGGCTTAAAGATGGAATCTCAAAGTGGTTGATTACAGCTTACAAACAAATACACAGGTATACATACACTTTTCTTCACTACACTGAGTTTGCATGGTGTTTACTGCTGTTTTACTAGATTGTGTGCAACACTTTTCAAAATAAATGTTCTTTAGTGGTCAGTAAAGAACCACTGAGCTGCTATATAGTTGTTTGGAGATTCAGAAAGTTCTTGATTCGTTAGGTTTTTAGATTCGTGTTTTGGATTCTAGGTCTAGAACACAGAACTTGAGAGGAAGTGTTATTTTTTTGAACATGAAATGGTTCTCCTACACTCTTAGAAATAAAGGTTCCAAATGGGAGGTTTTACAGCAATGGCATTAAACTATTTTCTTTGGTTCCCCAAAGAACTTTTCAGTAAACAGTTCTTAAAAGAACAATCTTTTCTTAGTGCAAAAAACATTTAAATGCTCTAAAGAAGCTTTTGTACAGTGGAAAAGGTCCATGGGTGATAAAAGTTCTTCATGGAACCATCAATACCAATAAAGAACCTCTGTTTTCAAGAGTGTAGAACTATTTTTGGTTCATCAAAGAACTTTTCAGTGAACAGTTCTTAAAATAATCACTTTTTCTTAATGTGAAGAACATTTTAATGCTCTAAAGAAGCTTTTGTACAATGGAAAGGTTCCATGGCTCCATGAAGAACTTTTTACCATCGAACAATGCCACTAAAGAACCTTTATTTTTAAGAGTGTGTACAACATCAGACTAAAACCATTTTTGGTTATTACCAAACCTTTATATTTTTCTTTTTGTAACGTACCTGCATGATGCTTCTCCGCTCGGCTTGAGCTCACATATTCCTCCATTCTGACAGTATTCTGAGCATCTTTGCCCTAAACACAAATTACAAACATCTGTTAGTGCATCCCAACAATCACACACTAAACCACACAAATCACCTGCAGAAAACCAGGTCGAACATGCACCCACCCACCTGTGCATCTCATAGCACACCTGTCAATGCAAACACACATGCTAACTTCTCACAAAAGAACCTCACCACCTATAGACTTCAATAAAGGGACCCGAGCCCTTTGTTTTGTGGCCCCCGATGGAGAGCCACTGGCCTTTTGTTGGGCTCTGAATAACTGACTTTGATGGAGGAGTAGGGGGGGGGGTTCTTGACTATTCATCGAAAGAGATCCTGAAAAATCCAGCTATCCAACACTGAGCCTGGAAATAGCTCCACATCCTCAACAATTCCCTCTCCATGTGGCAGCCAGCCTTTAACAAGGGTTTAAACTCAGAATATAGTCTTCCCGGTTCATTATTAATATATCAGCTTCACACTAGTTTAAGTTTAGCTGACAGTGCTAGGATGTGCACATCTGCAGTCTGGGTGGGCATTCAATGTGTTTTAATAAGCCAAATGTGTCCATTTATGGAAGGAAGTATATTTATTTCGCAGGAGCATGCATCATCACACTTTAAGGATTAACAGTGCATTTGGCCAGTCGATCTAGACTGCAGTTGTACACTTGTTGAATGAAACCAGCTGCCTGCAGGCCATCTTTAATTGGTAACGACCATCTAGAGACAAGGCTCTTAGTCAAAACTCTCAGACTAGTCCTTATTACAGATTAAACCACCAGTACTAATTCTCTTTTGTTTCTTTAAAATGTCAATGCACAGACTAGGTTGTAAATTCTTGACTGAATTAATTTACATGACTTTTCCAGTCATTTTTTAGAGATTGAGAATAAAATATTTTAAAATTAAAAATTTTTCTATGCTTTCTCCATGAGCGTTTATTTTATTATTTCATATATTTTTATAATGCAATGGATTTATTATTTATATTACAAAATTTAACAAAATGTAATATATAAAATTTAATTAAAATTAAATAAAATATAAAAAACAAAATGATATATATATATATATATATATATATATACACACACATATATATATATATATATATATTTGTATAATAGTAATTTCAATTACTTTCTCAGAAATTTTAACCTAAAATATATTATAAAATTAATAAACTGTATTGTTATATTATAAAATTGAATTGTACTAATTGAAATTTTATTAATTTCGATGAGTTTAACCCATAAATTGCCTGAAATTTCTCAGTAACTGTTGGTACCATGTTTTTTAATGGATATGGTATATGAATATATGTTATGTATACCAGTGCTTTATATATTTCAAAGTACCATGGTGTTACCAACAGATACCATTACTGTACCCTGGTACCACCACAGTACTTCTTGTTAGGTTATTTCGCTTACTTGTTTAAATTGTGCAGAATTTCACTTTTTAATAGTTTGTTTTGTTTCCTGTCTCTTCTGTCTAGCTGTGTCATTTCCCCTGTCTGTCAGGCTCTCGGTTCCTCCACGGGTGCGTGTGAGTGTGTGTGTGAGAGTGTGTGTGTGTGAGAGAGTGTGGGTGTGTGTGTGTGTGTGAGTGTGTGTGTGTGTGAGAGAGAGAGAGATGAGTGTGTGTGTGTGTGGAGGGGGAGCGCGCGCGACAGCTGCGGAGCCCACGCTGCGCAGACAAAAGAAATCAGAGTCCAGCACGAGCCCATAAAACACTGTCTCGAGCCATTGTTTACCAGCGCACGAGAACAACAGCACAGCCCCTTCCTCCTCCTCCCTTCATTCACGCACAGATCGCTTTCCTCCAGACTCCACACACAATGCAACTCAATCAACATCAGGGACAAGACAACGCACTAAAAAACAACCGCAATAACTTCAGAAATCAAGCACTCGCACTGTCATAAAGTTACAGCGATACTTCTGATGTTACTCAACTTTAACGTGAAGACATTAATCTGTGATCTTTACGGTTACACGTATGATGACAAGAACGGAGTTACATAAGTTAGTGAAAGAGATAAATAACAATTCAGATTAATAGGAAAAACTTTGGCAAAAGTGGTCCAGTTCACCCTGTATAAACTTGCACTTAATTACACTGAATTTATAACAATATCGATCACCAATTAATATCATAAAGACCATAAAACCGAGATTTGATATACTGATATCCTTCCAAAATGCCTGCTATTCTATTCAATATTGATTTAACATCATATTTTCATAACTGACATCTGATGTATTTCTCATTGTGTAGATACTTTGGCACAATTGTATCATGCAAAACTCATGCCAGTAAAACACTTGACTTAAACAAATTAATTAAACTTGAAGAAAGAGAAAGTTGTGGAGAAAATAATATTATGTTTATCCCAATACCAGGCTATTCTGTGCAACAAGTGACGCTCAAATCACAAGTTGCGCAGAAATATCACTACCAAACTCATGAAGTGTGAAAACGAATCAATTTAGAATCATACGACTATATATATAATTGTGAAATGTTATTAGAGTGGATGTTTGTTACCTTGTGCCGCCGTCGCGAACGAAGCTGCCGCCAGTAGCGTTAATTTCACCAAGAAACGGTTCATAACTCCGCCTCGGCGTTACAACTTCTTTAAAATCCTTCCTGAAGCTCTCATAGATCCCAGAAGTCTTCTGTAAATCTCCAGTAAGTGCAAAAGAGTTAGACTAAATATCCGTGTTAATTAATAAATAAATCCCGACGTCTCTGAAGAGCGTCTGCGCGTGGGAAACTCTGACCGGTTCTCCGTTTGTAGCGCGCTGACGTCACTGTCGCGTGGGGCTCTGAGCCTAGTAGCGCACTCTTCCGAACGAATTCTCACGCGCCGCTGATATTATCCCTCCGCGCAGGTACTGAGAGAGAGAGAGAGATTTCCTTCAAATTACTGTGGATCTGAAAAAAATAAAAGGAGCGAACACTCCCTCCACAGTTTAGTTTCACCGCAAGGGAAGGACAAAAACACTTTCTCACACTCTCTTCCCAGGGTGAATGTGGGATATGCAGGTTTATTCCTGTCCCATGTGGAGGATTGGGGAGGGACTATAGGGCGGATCACTGCTTTCTGCTGGCGCCAGCTCGGACCCCGAGCAAAGTGGGGAGGCCTGATTAACAAATCAACACCCGATGCTGAAAGCGTGAGTCTTTTGTCTCTAGATTCTAAAGAAGGGGAAAGTTTTTGTAGCCTATCACCAATGGGAAAAGTCCCATGTATTTTTTTTTTTTGGACATGGTCCCATGATAATGCCATGTGCAATGGTAGGCTAATAGTATGTTTTTCTGACATAATACAATGATAAAACATTGGCTTTTTGGACAATGGTAATACCATGATGTTTTTGAACAATTATAAAAGTACTTTTTAGGGTTTTTTGTCTTGTTGTAAGTATAAAAAGAAGCGAGGTTTATGCTTTAAACAAGAAAAATATTTGCATATACATATAGTTATTAATATACACACACTTAAAACACAAGAAATGTATAATAATCTTTGTTTTAGTTAAAATATCGAAAAAAAAGTGTATATTATATACATATATACACATACATACAGTATACACACACATATATATATATATATATAATATACACATTTTCACTCAATAATTGCTGTTAAATTATATATATATATATATATAATTCTTTTCTTGTAGGTTTTTGAACATATTTAGTAAAAGTACTTTGTGAACATTTCAAGCTTGTAGTACCATTGTATATATATAAAATGCTTTGGACAAGCACTAAATCATTACCATATTCATATTGTTTAGCACACATAAATACAAACATCATGCTTTTGCCGTTTCTCGAATATAGTTACTGTACCATGGTACCACCACAATACTTTTTTTGTAAATGAGAGCACATTGCTTAGTCATACTCTCTTTTTCTCTCTTCATCTCACTTGGGCAGTTCAATAGTCATCTCTAAAACGATCAATAAGTGGTAAAGATCAACAATGTCAGAGAAATTCCCCTTTCTATGACCTATAACTGCACTGCATTGATTGCTTTCATTTCTCTTTTAATGTTTCAATTTGTGATGTGTAAACGCAATATCTGTCGTTCAAATATTGTTTTTGTTCACGTACAAGTTTTGTTTGCTCCCCCCCCCCCCTTTTTTTGCTT
>NW_015551044.1:647726-652918 GCF_001515605.1 Sinocyclocheilus anshuiensis
TGTACCCCCCCCCCCCTTTTTTGGCATGAAAGTGTATGTGTGGTTTCATCGCAGGAATTATAGTAATGACACATCACGTTTGACAGCACGCACGAAATGTGTGCATGTCTGTGTGTGTCGGCCCGTGGGAACCGTCTCATTGTGGAATCTGCAACCGCAGGGCATAAAAAAATAAAAGAGTTGAATGAGAGGGTGAAACAGAGTCTGTAACTGACGAATGTTAGAAATCAGTTGATGAGCTCAAGAGACAAATAACATCTCGTCGTGCCACTGAGGTTTCATTATGATTATTAAATGCAAATCTGCAAGTGATTGCAGAAAGTTTAAGGTTTAAGAAGTCACATACACTCAGCCTAATTTGATTTGAGAACACTTCCTTTTTCCTCTGTTCCTCAAACTCCCTTCCTTCCCATTTGAACACACACATACAATTTTCACAGGGAGAGAGGGTTTGGTTTTGTATGCATGAGGGTTTTGTGCATTAAAGGTTTACATGCTCAAAAGAAAGAATGAATGAATAAATAAAAAAAGATTGCATTAATATGAAGGAATTTCCTGTTACGATTTTCAAAGGTATTTTCCTTATATTTGAAATTACACATTTCATTGTTCACATTATCAGTGCTTTTTTTGTGTGCTTTTCTTAAAAGCAGAATACAATAAGTAAATAAATAAATAAATACTCAGAATGTGTTAATATGAAGGAATTTCCTGTAATGATTTTTCACAGGAATGTTCCTTATATTTTATATTGCACACTGCATTGTTCACATTTTTATTGTTTTGTTTTTATTTGTTTTTTGTTAAAACTACTTATCAGAACATTATCAGTAGCTTTTTTGCTTTTCTAATTATTTTTTTCTTACATAACAGCAGAATACAAACAAACAAACAAACAATAAATAAATAGTTAGTAAGTATTTAAGTTTAAATAATTGTATTATTTGAGAAAAAGAGACTTCTCTCCAAAAAAAAACAAACAAGAAAATCAGTTGCTTGGGTCAAAATACTGATTTAAAATAATGAATGCAATGCAGTTTAACAGTTAACTTGTTGTCAGTGCAGACTGCAAGTTATTCAGATCAGCTTATTTTAGTCAATTTGTCCGACTTCCGATGGTTTGCATCTCATCAAACGCAACCTAGCAAAAGAAAAACAAGTCCAGTTGACTAGTCAGCTCTTCTAGTCAGGTTAACTTGCACAGAGGCCCGTCATGATCAAAGAGCAGAGTTTAAACGCGTCTGTCACCTACAAGGTCCTGAATGAGTGAAGTACTGTAATCACCTGACGAATCTCACACATACACACTGCGAACAAGTCGTCGCATGCCGTCCCTCCCTCACTCCCCTGCCAGAGTTTGAATAATAAAGCTTTATTTGCATTTCTAAAGCTGATGACAGACACAACCCGTTGGAGAAATCTCAAATCTGAGCTGAGCATGCCTGTACTCTTTACCCTATAGCGTGTGTGTGTGTGTAAACACACATTCAGAGACAGAACATCAGGATTCAGGAGAGGCTGCAGGTCTTTCCACACACACACACACACACACACACACACACAATGTGTGCTGGTGAGAAAGGAGACGCTTCGAGCTTCATGGCAGGAAACGAGCCCAATTCACATAGAACAGACAGAACAGAGATCTGAACCACTGTAAACTCCTACATGTGTTTATAGTCCTCAATGTTATAATGAAGAGTAGAATGATGCATGACCTCAGTTATCATTTTAACTTTCTTTTAAGGCCTTAAAGGAGTAGTTCACCCAAAAATGGGCAATTATTGAGAATTGTTACTTCATGGGAAAAGATTTGGAGAAATGTAGCATTACAGCATCACATGCTCATCAATGGATGCTTTGCAGTGAATGGGTGCCGTCAGAATGAGAGTCCAAACAGCTGATAAAAACATCACAATAATCCACAAGTCATCCACACCACTCCAGTCCACCAGTTAATGTCTTGTGAAGAAAAAAGCTGTGTGTTTGTAAGAAAAAATCCATCATTAAGACATTTTAAGGTTGTCATAATCCATAATAACGCTTCTTCCAGTGAAAAGCTTCTTCCTTCTCACATCAAAATCCACCCACATATTTCTTTAGAACTGTTTTGGCTTGTAAACTTGGCTTGATTGATCTGTGCATATTTCTCTCCTGATTCAGACAAGATGACTTTTCAATAAATGGAGAAAGCAATAATCCACAGAGGACTCATATTTTAGCTCATATTTTAACTGTTTGAAGTTAAAAGGTCTTGATGGATTTGTTTCTTGTGGATTATTGTGATGTTTTTATCAGCTGTTTGGACTCTCATTCTGACGGCACCCATTCACTGCAGAGGATCCTTTGGTGAGCAAGTGATGCAATGCTACATTTCTCCAAATCTGACGAAGAAACAAACTCATCTACATCTTGCATGGCCTGAGGGTGAGTAAATGCTCAGCAATTTTTCATTTTTTGGGCAAACTTTGTTCTTTTTAAAGTCACATTAAAGTAAAGACAAACATGAAAAATACAGACACATTTTCGAGATGTTATTTTAAGTGCGTGCGCATGTGTGTTTATCAAGTAAATCATCTGATAATCTCCTCAGACAAGAGAATGTGTGTATTTATGAGTATTTGTGTGTTTGTGTGTCTAAAGATCTCATATTTCAGTAGCTTCAGCACTACTGCTTATCTCTACCGAAACGCCAAGAACAGCATCTCACAGATCTGTTTCTCATTTCGGTGTCAAAAGATTCACATCTTTTCAGGTCTAGTCTGGTCTTCTCTTGTCTCTCAATATACTTTTATAAGTAGAGTTTCAAGAAAGATGACATTTTGACTGTTGAAATATGTTTTGGGTGCAGCAAAGCTGGCGATTTGGAAAACTAGGAAAATTAAGGAGGAAAATTATTGCATGTACATTGAGAATTGAATTTTACTCAACTTGATTACAGAATTATGTTCAACAGAATTGATAAAGAAAGGATATATATACTGCTCTTATATAAATATATACATATATATGGATTGTTTCATGCAAACACGTAATTTGTCACCTCACAAGATGTTAACTGGTGGACTGGAGTGGTGTAGATTACTTGTGGATTATTGTGATGTTTATATCAGCTGTTTAGACTCTCATTCTGATGGCACCCATTCACTGCAGAGCATCCATTGGTGAGCAAGTGATGCAATGCTACATTTTCCAAGTCTCTTCTCATGAAGAAGTGAATTCATTCATTCATTCTTTGGAAAACATGGTCTCCTGCTCACCAAGGCTGCATTTATTAGATCAAAAATATAGTAAAAACAGTAATATTGAGAAATATTATTACAATTTAAAAGAAGTTTTCAATTTTAATATAATTTAAAATGTGATTTATTCCTGTGATGCAAAGCTGCATTTTCAGCATTTTCTTATTTTTATCAATGATGAAAACAGCTGTGCAAGTAATATTTTTAATATTTGTAAAATATTGTCACTAGAATTCTTTGATGAATAGAAAGTTCAAAAACAGCATATACAGTATATATATATATATATATTAGTGCTGTCAAACGATTAATCGCGATCTCATCTGTATTTTTTTTTTTTTGGATGTAGTTCTTATTTTGTTTATTCTTATCTTGTTGCTGCTCTTCTCTTCTGGTATGTTTGTCTCTTGCCAGTGTGTGTGTGTGTGTTGGTGAAGGTTTGTTTCTCAGCTGTTCGCTGTATCATTTTCTCTAAGTCTCCGACAACTGCTGTCCAGACCTCACCCTGGGTTTGGTCCTCTCACTTTCCAAAAACAGACTCCTTAAACACTCGCGGGGCTTTCAGTGACTTACCGAGCGCGTGTTCTGTGCTCCTGCCAGCGTCTTGTGGACGTTGTAGAACATTTGTCGTAAGCCATCTCTGTCTGTGCTCTTGTTGAAGGTTTGAAGCCGGTCACCGTTTAGACAGTGTCCTTGAGACGAACTCCTGTGCTCAGTGTCCTCCAAAATATCTCACAGCATTCTGCTCATAGCAGACCACATGTCTCTCGTCCCCTTGACCTCTCTCTCACTCGATCCTCTGGCATCTATCGTTACTCTCTCTTTCTTAACGTCTGAGCGGATGTGTGTCTCTGCCAGGAGTGTGTCCATCATATAACATTTCACTTTGAGCCCATCAATGAGAAGAGGATTTCACTACACACTTTCACTCACTCAGATAGAAGTGTTTCATTTCAATGCATCATGCAAGTTTTTGTGTGTATATATGTGTGTGTTGATGCCTGTTTGGTAACATTTATTCTTGCATGCAAGGTCCAAAATGAACACTTATATATATATATATATACACTGCCATCTGGGATCAGTAATTTGTTTTGATGAAATGAATATTTTATTTAGCAAGGATGTATTAAACTGATCAAAAGTGACAGTAAAGACATTTATAATGTTACAAATGATTTCTATTTAAAATAAATGCTGTTCTTTTCAACTTTCTGTTGATCAAAGAATCCTGAAAATTCATGTTTCCACAAAAATATGAAGCAGCATAACTGTTTTCACCACTGAAAATAATAATAAATGTTTCTTAAGCAGCATATTAGAATGATTTCTGAAGGATCATGTTGACACTGAAGTCTGGAGTAATGATGCTGAAAATTCAGCTTTGATCACAGCAATCAATTACATTTTACAATATCTTCAAATAGAAAACACTTATTTTAAATTGTAATAATATTTCACAATTTTACTGTATTTTTGATCAAATAAATGCAGCTTTGGTGAGCAGAAGAGACTTCTTTCAAAATCATTAAAAATCAACCCCAAACTTTTCAATCTTATTTTCCAATGTGAAAATGTGAGTATAAATACACTGTAAAAAAATTTCACCCCTTTCAACTTAAAAACTTAAGTTTTGTGGCTGCCTTAAATTTTTAAGTTAAATCAACTTAAAAGTACAAGTAATTTCAGCTCACTAATTTAAATCTTGCCTAGTGCTGAACTGTTTTAAGTTCATGTAACTTTACAATATTTGCTGTTTCAACTTAAGTTCAACATTTTTAACATACATTTTCTAGTTATGATAATGTAAACTTTATTTTGGATCCAGATTAAAAATATATATACTACAACATTTGTTTGAAACATTTTAAATTTATTTTTTTCTTGCAGTGCTTATAAACAGGGTTTTAATATTAAGAACAGTACACAACCTGCCTGTGCATGCTAATG
>NW_015551044.1:653350-668915 GCF_001515605.1 Sinocyclocheilus anshuiensis
AATAACGAATGGCACAGAAAACGAGCTTGTGAGGAACAGATGTAACGTTAGGCCTACAGTGCGTCCAACTGAATGTAACCTTTAACATGTCTGTTGCTCGGCTAACAAAAACGTCTTTCTAAAAAAGTAGTCACAAATGAACAAGGTTAACAATTGTTTCAATCGTGGTCTCTTAAATCATATTAATACGTTTCATATGTGATTGCCCATCGTAACGATGTTTAACAGATGGAGAAACAAATTTGTGTCAAATATCAAACGTTACATTACAATCTGCAGGCTAATGCAGCACAGCACAGCGGCCACCGTATCAGAAATACAAAACTTGAAAGGTAACTACAGTTCGAAAAACAATGACAGAACATAACTAATTCTGCTCTATTCTGCTAAAATGAACAATAATCTCCCAAAAATGATGTTTTCACGCTGAATATGCTTCTTCGCGCGCAAGCCCAACGGACAGCTTCCTCAAGTTCATCTGAAATTCCTCCGCGGTTTAGTTAGTTCGCTGTGTAGTCTGCCCGTGTCTCCTTGTTTGATGTTGCACTGCGATGTCTCATGTTTCAAACATGAGTCTAATGTCTAGATTTGCTGAATATTTTTTTTTTCTTGGAAAGGACTCTGATATTAAATTCATGAACAAATTTGACTCCTGCGCATGAATCCATGTTCAGAGATTTGGCCGGTTAGTGCCAAAAAGCTACAACTTAAAATGTTAAGTTCACTGAACTAAATTGGGCTCTTTGAATTTCAGTAACATTAAACTGACTTATAAAAATCAAGTTGAATCTAGTATAACTTATATAAAAAAGGAAACTGCTTAAATTATTTTTATGAGTTAAAGTAACTTAAAAACATAAGTTGTCATGGCTTTTTCATCATATAATTTTTTACAGTGTAGGTTTGTGTGTGAATGAATGTGTGTTGCTGTCTATCTGGATACATTTATTCTTGCATGTGTGTGTGTGTGAGAGTTATTTATGTGTGTATGTATATGCTAGTGTGTGTGTGAGACCTGCTTTAGGGACTTGTAGCAGACAGCTGTTGTAGTGAAATGCTAACCACGCTAAATGCTAATGTGTTTAATGGTTAAAGGCCATGCGAGCTGACAGTCCTCTGAACCTGACAGGACAACACACACACACACACACACACACACACCCTGTTAGACCCTCACTGGAATCCTGATGTGAGAGATGTGAAACACGACCCCACACACACTTGAGTTGAGAAGCAAGAAATTCAACCACTTCACAAGAATTTCAGCTAAAGTACATAAACATGGATTTGACTGAACTAGTTGAGAAGATTGATGTGTACTTACAGATTATGTAGAAGTCTCTTCTGCTCACCAAGGCTGCATTTATACAGTATATAAAATACAGTAAAAACGCTAATAATGTGAAATAGTATTGTAATTCAAAATAGGTGTTTTTAATTTTAATATATTTTAAAGTGTAATTTATTACTGTGATGAAAAGCTGAATTTTCAGCATCATTACTCCAGTGTTCAGTGTCACTGATTGTCATATTTAACTATAATTATAATAATTCAAATATTTGAATACATATATAAATATATATTTAAAAAATATTGTGAACACATTTAAAAATAAAGATATAGATAGATAGATAGATAGACAGATGGATGGATAGACAAACAGATAGACAGACAGATAGATAGATAGATAAATACAGCAAAAATGAAAAAATAGCAGCATCTACTTATTACATTGCAACTGAAAGTCCAAGTCAAAAAATAAATAACATTTTTGATTATTGAGAAATAAAAAAGAGACTTAAAACTAACAGTTAATCAGTTGCCTGATCAGTTTAGAGGCCTAAAATGTTTGATTGCAGAACGCCACCATTGACCAATCAGAATCAAGTATTACACCCATATATGGGTGTGTGTGTGTGTGTGCGTGTTTGTGTTCAAGGCCAAAATTCAGTCAGTGACACTGACCTTTTGCTCTCTGAAGGAGGAGCTTGTGTGTGTGTGTGTGTGTGTGTGTGTGTGAGTGTGTGTTTGGAGAGAAGTTGGTTCTCATGGTCTGACGTCCCTTGAGACACTGCGACAGATGTGACATCTGTCTACCCTCCCTCTCTCTCTCGCTCTCACACACACACTCACACAGCAATCCTAAACTGTCCGTGTTCATGTGCGCATCCTTCTTATACACGTCCATTTGTTTGCCCTGTGCATGTGTTTTCACATGCGTTTGCATGCACCTGCATGCGTGTGCACACATGTCTGCGCTGCATGCGTACAGTATGTGAGGCTGTGTGAAACGGCACAGATAAACGCAGCGGGTGTGTTCGTGGGCGTGAGCGGCGATGCTAAAGAGCACAGCCTCAGGTGATCTCTTATAACGGGTGCAGGTTTGGGCCTGAGGCGGTCACACTCCAGCTAATGACACGCTACGATCACAAAACACCTCCACAGGATGAAGAGATTAGCATCTGAGAGCTTCTCACAGAAGAACAATGAAACATGACACGAACCGCTCCTCTGACACCGCGTGTTTTCTGCCTGGTTCACTATTAATCACTGTTTGTTGTTTAATTAGGGAATTATCGGTTTATGGAATTGTTCGTAGCTTAAGGAGATCTTTTTCTGCACCATTTACTTGGAAGATTGGCGATAACAAAAAAAGCACTTTCCTAAACAAAGAGAGTGTTTATTTAACGCAGTTTGATTTGCCTTCATTTGGAAACACTTTTGACTACTTTAAACGTAAAAAATGAAAGACAAATGCGAGTTATGTTTTATGAAGTTTGTTTGTTAAAATATTGTTCCTATGTCCTGTTATAATTCTAATCATAGAGTTTGGTATAAAAAAGTTGGATGCGCTAACACACCACTGCTTTTTTTAAATACAGAATTTACTTTTAATATAGAAAAATAAAAAGAAGTAAATTGTTTTCTGAATTAAAATGCCAAATACTGATGATTTGGTTAAGCTCCGCCACAAATAAATAAATAAAGTAGAAAACCACAATAAATAATGAAATAAACAAATAATTTAAATCAAACATATACTAAAATATATTTAAATACATAAATACATATATATAAATACACACACTCACATATATATATATATATATACATTAAATAGGTAAGTACATTGCGTGTTTATAAATATATATTAATATATGTATTTAAATTTGACATGAAAATTAATTCAAATTAAATTTGTATTTCATTTGTTTATAAAAGTATATTTTACAAAAACTAAATATAAAAACCAAAAAAGGCACTAAAAATGTACATAGGCCTAGTCAAATAAATTAAACAGACACAACCAGTTCTAATGTTCTATTATAACCTATTATTTTAAATGAAAATAATTTATTTACTTTTTTTCCCCCTTACACTAGGGACCTGAAAATTTCCCCTAACTGAAGAATCACCCGTATATCATAGAGAGAGAGAGAGAGAGAGAGAGAGAGAGTATTAGGTTTATAATGTTCCCTCTTAAGTCCATCAATTCATCACTCTTAAAAAAACAAGCACACACACTTTTCCATGAATTTTTCCTCACACACACCTTGCCGTTCACACGCCTCCCAGTCTCGCCCTCTTGCTCAGACCTGTCGATCGAAACTGCCTCTCTCAGCAGTGTGTGTGTGTGTGTGTGTGTGTGTGTGTGTACCCCACACTGCTGGCACTCGCTCTTATTCCCACTCTCACATGATCATGAGGTGTACTTCCAAATGGACACACCTCACCACACTATTAAATGTTCTCTCACACACACACACACACACGACCTTAAATAACATATGCATTAAACACTTTAATTTCAAAAGGCACCAAAATCACAAAAATATCTGACGTACAAATTACATTCTATGTAAATACATTGTACATTATAATTACAATATCAACACGTTGCACATTTAATTATTACTGGTATGTGGACAACTTAGTCTAATTGAAAACTAACCAAATGTGCACCGCAATAATAATAATGACTAGAATGAAGGTAATATGCAACACAGGGATCCTAACAAATGTACACTTAAAGGAATAGTTCACCCAAAAATTAAGTTTTGCTGAAAATGTGCTCACCCTCAGGTCATGCCAGATGTAGATGAGTTTGTTTCTTCATCAGATTTGGAGAAATGTAGCATTGCATCACTTGCTCAGCAATGGATCCTCTGCAGTGAATGGGTGCCGTCAGATTGAGAGTCCAAACAGCTGATAAATACATCACAATAATCCACAAGTAATCCACACCACTCCAGATCATCAATTAATATCTTGTGAAGCCAAAAGCTGCGTGTTTGTAAGAAACAAATGCATCATTAAGGTATTTTAACTTCAAAACTCTGCTTGAGGCCAAAATGTGAGGCCATAATCCATAATAATGCTTCCTCCAGGGAAAGGTTCATCCTCTTTTGTCCTCTTACATCAAAATCCACCCACATATTTGTTTAGAATTGTTTTGGACTGTTTCCACTTGTAAACGGTGCTTGATCGGTGCAGATTTCTCTCCTGATTCAGATGAGATGACTTTTTAATGGGAAAAAAAAAAGATAGAGGACTCATATTTTAACTGGAAAAAATGGTTTGAAGTTAAAAACATCTTAATGATGGATTTGTTTCTGACAAACATGCAGCGTTTCACTTCACAAACTGATGGACTGGAGTGGTGTGGATTATTGTGATGTTTTTATCAGCTGTTTGGACTCTCATTCTGACGGCACCCATTCACTGCAGAGGATCCATTGATTAGCAAGTGATGCTGTAATGCTACATTTCTTCAAATCTGATGAAAAAACAAACTCATCTACATCTTGTATGGTCTCAGAATGAGTATATGCAGGGCTCTACAGTGCGACTATCAAAAAATATTTAGGAGCACCTGTGCGACTAACCCGATCAGCGTATTTGTGTTTGCGCTCAGGGGAGCTTCAAAGATTTCTACTTGCGTGTTTTTGCAGCGTTGAGTGATGCATCGCAGACATATGTTGATTCCTTGAATGCAATGTTAACCAGAATCCACTCACTGCTCAAAATAGCCTACTGAAGTTTTGTTCATTGCTGAGTTATGCAAGCTCACAAATCCTCTCGTTATAACAAACAAAGTGTAGACGGGGTGTAGTGCAGTGTAGAGAGCTACATTGATTATAATGCAACTTTGTAAGATCGCGATGAACTGAAGTGAGTGACAGCTTTTAAAGGTTATTAAGGGAGATTGCAAATGTGATATTAAATTAATACAACAGTTCAATAAACAATAAGTTAATATTCGTCAATTTCTATTTCGTCAACAAAAATAGTTTCAAACAAAGTCACAATCGAGCTGCTGCGCATCTCCAAGCAAACAAAGCGGTGTTTCGTTTATGAATGAACCTGCGTTTTTAAATGAATCTAGTGAGTCAATGATTCAATTACCCATTCATAAAGACAGTCACTTGCTTCGTTCCTGAATGAATCAGCCGTTCAAACAAATCAATTGAATGAATGATTCTGTGATAAAATCAGTGACTTGTCGCCACCTGCTGGCAGTTTTTTTTTTATTTTGAAAGTGTCATTTCAGTTATTTAAATCATTTCAATCAAACAATAGTTCTAAATTTTATATTTAAAACGTTAATCTCACAACATTGTTATGAGTTTTATGAATCCATGCCACCTCTGAGCCTCTGTAAATGTCTGTAAATTTACCTACATGCCACTTTTGTGTTCTTCTGTGCCACCGTTGTAGTGGAAACTAATTTTGTTAATATCTTAACACACATCTAATATGTTAGATATTCCAAACACGCATTTGGCAGGTAAATGCAATTCCTACAACTCATACTATGATTTAGAGAAGAATTTCTACAGCCATTAAAGAACATATCATCTTACTGTAAAAAGCTGATTTAATGCATTCATCGTTTCATAAGTCAGGAGACGTCTATACATGAGACGTGTCTGCTTTGGCTTGTAATATCTGGACAAAATCACTCCTAGACTCATTTTATCAACCCTGCTACATGAGTTTATCACTTTATATCTTGTTTATCAAGAGTTGCTTGTCCTCAGAGACGTGAAAGGAATAGTTCACCCAAAAATTAACATTTGGTGAAAATGTCCAGGATGTAAATGAGTTTGTTTCTTCATCAGATTTGGAGAAATGTAGCATTGCATCACTTGCTCAGCAATGGATCCTCTGCAGTGAATGGGTGCCGTCAGATTGAGAGTCCAAACAGCTGATAAATACATCACAATAATCCACAAGTAATCCACACCACTCCAGATCATCAATTAATATCTTGTGAAGCCAAAAGCTGCGTGTTTGTAAGAAACAAATGCATCAT
The DNA here is from genome assembly GCF_001515605.1 of Sinocyclocheilus anshuiensis. Taxonomy (NCBI): domain Eukaryota; kingdom Metazoa; phylum Chordata; class Actinopteri; order Cypriniformes; family Cyprinidae; genus Sinocyclocheilus; species Sinocyclocheilus anshuiensis. The sequence continues at coordinate 659,668 of NW_015551044.1, forward strand.
TAAGGTATTTTAACTTCAAAACTCTGCTTGAGGCCAAAATGTGAGGCCATAATCCATAATAATGCTTCCTCCAGGGAAAGGTTCATCCTCTTTTGTCCTCTTACATCAAAATCCACCCACATATTTGTTTAGAATTGTTTTGGACTGTTTCCACTTGTAAACGGTGCTTGATCGGTGCAGATTTCTCTCCTGATTCAGATGAGATGACTTTTTAATGGGAAAAAAAAAAGATAGAGGACTCATATTTTAACTGGAAAAAATGGTTTGAAGTTAAAAACATCTTAATGATGGATTTGTTTCTGACAAACATGCAGCGTTTCACTTCACAAACTGATGGACTGGAGTGGTGTGGATTATTGTGATGTTTTTATCAGCTGTTTGGACTCTCATTCTGACGGCACCCATTCACTGCAGAGGATCCATTGATTAGCAAGTGATGCTGTAATGCTACATTTCTTCAAATCTGATGAAAAAACAAACTCATCTACATCTTGTATGGTCTCAGAATGAGTATATGCAGGGCTCTACAGTGCGACTATCAAAAAATATTTAGGAGCACCTGTGCGACTAACCCGATCAGCGTATTTGTGTTTGCGCTCAGGGGAGCTTCAAAGATTTCTACTTGCGTGTTTTTGCAGCGTTGAGTGATGCATCGCAGACATATGTTGATTCCTTGAATGCAATGTTAACCAGAATCCACTCACTGCTCAAAATAGCCTACTGAAGTTTTGTTCATTGCTGAGTTATGCAAGCTCACAAATCCTCTCGTTATAACAAACAAAGTGTAGACGGGGTGTAGTGCAGTGTAGAGAGCTACATTGATTATAATGCAACTTTGTAAGATCGCGATGAACTGAAGTGAGTGACAGCTTTTAAAGGTTATTAAGGGAGATTGCAAATGTGATATTAAATTAATACAACAGTTCAATAAACAATAAGTTAATATTCGTCAATTTCTATTTCGTCAACAAAAATAGTTTCAAACAAAGTCACAATCGAGCTGCTGCGCATCTCCAAGCAAACAAAGCGGTGTTTCGTTTATGAATGAACCTGCGTTTTTAAATGAATCTAGTGAGTCAATGATTCAATTACCCATTCATAAAGACAGTCACTTGCTTCGTTCCTGAATGAATCAGCCGTTCAAACAAATCAATTGAATGAATGATTCTGTGATAAAATCAGTGACTTGTCGCCACCTGCTGGCAGTTTTTTTTTTATTTTGAAAGTGTCATTTCAGTTATTTAAATCATTTCAATCAAACAATAGTTCTAAATTTTATATTTAAAACGTTAATCTCACAACATTGTTATGAGTTTTATGAATCCATGCCACCTCTGAGCCTCTGTAAATGTCTGTAAATTTACCTACATGCCACTTTTGTGTTCTTCTGTGCCACCGTTGTAGTGGAAACTAATTTTGTTAATATAGATTTCTTTTGATTGGCAACTTATTATTCTTATTCTACCTGTTCTTATTCTATTTATTTAATTAGAAATTTTGGAAAAGCTTATAAATATAGATTTTTGAATTTGACATACTTTTATTAAAATGAGAAAAAATGCCATTACAAAAAAGCCCCTGTAAATCACTTTAAGGAGTCAAATATTACCTTGTAATGGGAAGGCAAATTTTTGTTATTGATCAGAAGGTGCTCGTGAATTTTTGACAGTGCTCCAGCACAAGTGCTCCTGAAAAGAAGTGTAAGCGTAGAGCCCTGAAATGTTCAGCAAATTTTAATTTTTAGGTGAACTACTCCTTTAAGTAATTCTGTCTTTGAATCAACTGGTGCATCTTTCGTAAAAATAAATGCTACTTGGTTTGATATTTTGCCTAATGCAATGACATTCAGACATTTTTAAATAATTTTTGTGGCCGCTGTACAGAATTAAGAAGTCTGTTTGTGATCTTCCTTAATGCAAAACACTGCAAGGCAATAAACAAACATGAAAACGAAACGAGAAATGCATGCCTGCATTACAACAGCAAAAACCTGATTATCCAATAACAAAGTTGACTGCATGACAGCAATCAGTTTTTATTCTGACACCATCGCCCTCTAGTGTCTGACCTACAACAGGACAATCTGTGCGTTTGTTACAGCACTGGATAAATAACGCTCTTCATTGATGGACACGAACTTTGACTTCACTGCACAATATTTCACAAAGCTCATTGTATTATATGCAGTGTTCAGACCATAATATCACTGATGAATCTAAGAGCAAGAGCTTATATGAGTGAAAAGTTTAAAGTGCCGACAGCTCTTTATAGTCCAGTTATATATCATAGGTTTTTTTCATATGATGGTAGTTCTGACCGGTTAAATCTTGTTGAGTTCTGGTGTGTCAGTCGTGGACCGGCACCGGCGGGTTTGTACAGGCGGCGCTTCTGGTACGTGAGCCAGTGGATCCGGACGGATCAGGAACCTGCAGAACACAAAGAGCACTTTGAGTGATTCATGTTTGAGAGGGTTTACTCTGACAATGTGATTCTGTCAATGTGATTGACAAATGTTTGTGTGTCTGCATGTCTGTGTGCATCAGGTTTTGCTGACTTTATGAGGGACAAATGTCACCGCAAAGTTGCTTAAACCTGACGCACACCCGCAAACACACATATAAATGTGACCAACTGTCCCTATAAAAACATTAAAACCTGGAATGGTCTACATTTGGGGGATTTTTTGGGTGGTCTTCCTGAGAAAAACAGATGCATGACTTATATGTAAAAATAAAATAATTTTGCCATTTTTATTAGTTTTGGGGTTTTCTTTAATTTATTTTTATTTCAGTTGTTGTAGTTGTAGTTTAGTACTTAAACTTATTTCAGTTAGTAGCCAAATCAACATTTCTAATTTTTACATTTTAATATTTATGTTTATGTCAGTGTTATTTTATTATTGAGATATTATAGTTTTTGTTATTACTAATTTTAATTTTTTTCTATTTATAATTTTAATTGGAAAGTTTTAGTAATTTTATTGTGTTTCTGTCATTTTCAGTAGTTTTTGTTTTTTATATGTCTATATCGTTTTTTTTTTTTTCGTTTTTTTTTTCAGTTTTAGTTATTGTAGTACAAGTTAAACTAAATTAAAATGAGAAATGTTGCCTTGGCAACTAGCTGAATTTGTTTTTATTTTATATATATTTTTATATTTTATTTCAGCTGTTTATTTTATTTCAAGTAATGTTTTTTTTTTTTTTTTTTTTTAGTTTTCTTTGGTGATACTGACAGTTAGTTTTAGTTAACTATAATAACTCTGGTTTATGTGTAAAATATTTGTATTTTAATTACAGAAAATGACTTTAATATAGTTTTAGCAACCAAAAACTATACTGTTACCATGATAAAGTAGCCCAAAAAAGTATTTGAATATTTCTAAATACTGTTCTCTTTTTAAGATATCTATGATTTTATTCAGTTAGTGCCTACAATTAGTTTAGGAATAACACCAGTTAAAGAAATAAATGTGTGTATATGTGTATCTGTCAGGATGTGCTACATACACAACATCATTGAGCTGCAGCAGCGTGTCGGGGGCGGGGTTTATCAGCACATATGAGATGGAGTTCTGCTGGTCATTCAACTCATCTGCAACAGAGATTGGTGGATACATCTGTCACTCAACAATATGGGCATGGTTAAAGTTCCATAGTGAAAGATGAAGCAAATTAATATCTAGATAAATAACTTTATGCTACAATTTGTTATATTCAATGTAGCCTGAAATACAATTCAGAAACACTGACTGAGAGTTATAATGAATTAAAATAGTTAATTAAAATCTAAATATGCCACGAAATCAAATCATGACTCAGGCATTTAGCACATATGCTTGAATCTGGCTTGCATCATATTCTCCCTATAATTTCATGTCTTATCTTCTTTATAACTCTCAAAACATGTGGATAGAATACCATAAAAAGAATAAATAAGCCCACGGAGCAAACTATTCATGGCAACACTATAGTAGAGGGTGTTTACCTTGCAAATACCCCAAATTAACTCGGTTCATTACATCACTGGCTGTTAGATTTGTGACATCCTCTATATGAGATGAAAGTTAGAATGAAAAAGAGGAAGAGAGAAATATTTCAAATCAAAATTACTATGTGGAAGTATAATGTCTGATAAAACAAAGGTTCTTCTGACCAAGAATGTAATAACATTCAGGATTCAACATAATCAGTGTTCACAACCCTTTTTAATTCCATAATCTGATATAAATTTTCAAGTTAAATGTGATATGAGAGAAATGTAGGACAGGAGTTGATTTTATCCGTAAGGAATTTGTGAAAAGAGGAGGGTTATGGTGGTTACAGCCTCCTAACCACATTAAAACAAACATTATTTGGGCAGATCTTCCAGTTTTGTTCCACAAAACGAATTACTTTACTTAAGCATAAACATATTATACATATGAATATTATTAATGAGGTAAGGGGTGTGTTTACTGTATCCCGCCGTGTGCAGGCCCAAGTGCTGCATGCGGTTCCTGACCAGTTCCGTAAGTTCCTCCCTTTCCGAGCGGCGTAACATGCCCATACGCTGCTGGATGGAGCTGAGGGAGGAGTCGCTCCTCTTCACGCTCCGCCTACTGAGACGCCTCGTCCAGTACATGCTCTTCTTTCTCAGGAGCGGGTGTTCTGCTTGGTCACTGCTGGAGGAGCTCCGGGTGAGGATCTTTGACTCCTCCCCCTTCTCCCTGGTGTCGTTTAACCTTTCAATGCTGACGGAACCTTGAAACTGGAGGCGACAAGTATTGATCAGCTGCAGGTGTGAATTTGCTCACGACATCAGCAAGACAAAAATCATGTGAGCAAATAGGATACATACCCAGTACATAGAACCATAGATAGAACAAACGTTGGATGGATGGATGGATGGATAGACAGACAGACAGACGGAGAGATGGACGGACAGACAGACAGACAGACATAGATAGACAGACAGACGGACGGACGGACGGACGGACAGACAGACAGACAGACAGACGGATAGATAGACAGACAGATAGACAGATAGATAGACAGACAGACAGACAAGTAGACAGACAGATAGATAGACAGACAGATAGATAGACGGATGGACAGACAGACCGACAGACAGATGGATAGATGCATAGATAGACAGACAGGCAGGCAGGCAGACAGACAGACAGACAGACAGACAGACAGACAGACAGACAGACAGACAGAAAGACAGACAAACAGACAGATAGATAGATAGATAGATAGATACCTCAGGTGATGCGTGTGATTCTGTGCGGTAGATTCCGATGGGAATCTCTGAACTAGACGAGCAGAACTTCTGGAAGAGTCTCCCGTACGTGCGGATCCAGAGATCAGCCTCGCATACGTGCATCTACACACACAGGAACATGTTCATAAACAAACACTGACAGATCACAACACACATCTAAACACACACACGCCATGTGTTGAACTCACAGCGCACAGGTACCCTGATCCCGGCGTGGTGTCCAATCCCAGCAGCAATCTGGCTATTGGGATCATGTAGTCCTTCACAAAACACTCATGTACAAAACAAACCACAAAACCAAAATCAATATTACTAATGCATCTCTCTGCATAGCCAAACATCCAGATACGTTAGACAGACAAAAAGTATTTCAAAAGATTTTTATTTCAAATAAATGCTGTTCTTTAGAACTTTGTATTCATCAAAGAATCCTAAAACACAGTTCCCACAAAAATGTGAAGCAGCACAACTGTTTTCAACACTGATAATAATCAGAAATGTTTGTTGAGCAGCAAATCAGCATATTAGAATGATTTCTGAAGGATCATGTGACACTGAAGACTGGAATAATGATGCTGAAAATTCAGCTTTACATCACAGAAATAAATTACAATTTACAATATATTCACATAGAAAACTGTTATTTTAAACTGTAATAATATTTCACAATATTACTGTTTTTACTGTATTTTTTATCAAATAAATGCAGCCTTAGTGAGCAGAAGAGACTTCCTTCAAAAATATTTAAAAACAGTGACCCCAAACTTTTGAATGGTATTATACTTTGAATGCAATGTAAGTCACCAAATGCATAAAATGTTACTATTTGTAACTGTAATGTTTAATTTCTGAGTACAAGAGGGTGCTGTTACTGAGTTTATTAGGGATAATCCAAATTATTCCTCTTTAAAAGGCACACACACACACACTATATTTACCTGGTACAGGAGTGTGTCCAGCATACTGATGCTGAAGACTCGACCAGCAGCAAACGGAAGTCGAAACATGAAGGCAAGATTCGAGCCTTTGTCACGTTCCTTCTGTCGATCGAGCACACACATTTTACAATAATCCAAAACTACAGTATTCAATACTTAAATCTCTCCATGTCTTACCTTCTCGAGTTTGGACAGAGCGAGGGAGTAACAGTCCTTCGCTCTGAACTGCATGAATCTCATGTTTGACGGGTGAGTCAGTTCTGTGATTATACTGAGACTTGGAAACAACCTGGAGAGACGCAGACAGAGAAAATGAGACAGTTATGAGATTAATAATTACATTGATGCACTTGGCAGATGCTTTTATCCAAAGCGACTTACAGTGCATTCAATGTAAACATTTTATTAGTTCATGCATTCCCAGGGAATCAGACCCATGACCTTTGGTGATACTGAAATGATAAATTATACAAATTATGTCAATTTCTATTGGTAGATTGCAGGGCTTTGGTTCTAGTCTCACCTGAACATGGTCTGCACGTTGACGATGGTTTTAGCATCAGCCATATAGTCTTCCTCTGCACTCATTGTACTTTCTTTATCCACCACCACTAGATTATCAGCATACAGAACACCACACTGCAATAGGCTGTCCAAACTGTCAATCACACAAACATCCAATCAGAGATATTCACATCTAGAGGGATATATTTGAATTGGCTGTCAAAGATAGGGCTGCACGATTAATCAAAATAAAATGAATTGAAATTAAATAAAAAATAATAATAATAATGATATGGCATAATGCAATTATGGAATCACAAAGGCTGTGATTTAAATATATGCACTGAAAATAATTATTATATAATTTTTTCCTTAAATACAATTTTTTTTGTTTTACAGTGAAATATTACAAAAGTAACATTTATTATTTTTATTTTTGTATATATTTAATAATAATGATATATATTATATAGTGACACTGATACACAATCACAAAATGTTGGCCAAATTGTGCAGCCCTTTTTTTTAATATAAAACACATTTTAAATCGCAATCACTATTTTATTAGAAAAATCTAAATTTTTTTCACCAAATCGTGCTTGACTACACTGAATAAATATATGCGCTATGCATTATTTTTAATTTTTATTTTAATTCTTAAATACAGTTTTTTTATTTTACAGGGAAATACTACAATAGTAATATTTAAAATGTTTGTTTAATATTTTTAGTAATAATAATAATAATTATCATCATTATATTATTATAATTAATATTATTATTATTATAAAGTCATATTGATATATAATTACATCATTTTGGCCAAATTGTGCATCTCATTTCTATATATAAAGTATATTTTTACTCGCAATTGCATTTTTTTATTAGAAAATCTAATTTTTTTTCTACAAATCGTGCAGCCCTAGTCAAACAGAAGTTTTTTTGCTCTAACTGTACTTGTCAATGGTGCCACCCATATAATACACCATTGGGAAGCAGGATATAGCCTCGAGGAAGTGGTCATCGGGTCTGCAGGAAGTAGAAAAACATTACTAACACTACTGAAACACACATGAGGTGAATGTGTGTGTGTGTGTGTGTGTGTGCTTACAGGTTGTCTAACAGCAGGACTATAGGGTTGAGCTCTCGTCTGGGTCTGTAATAGGCTCTTAAAGGCACTATGAAGTTGTAAAGGCCGTTTCCAGCCATCTCAGCAGAAACAATGATCAGCTTGTTTTGGAAGCCATACGCTTTTGCGTCCTCAAAGGAAACATGCTCACAGCTCTAGAGGAGCAAATTTGAGATAAATATGACATGCTGATGTGGTCCAGTGCAATGCATATTATGCAAATACAACATCTGGATGGCATTCGTAGCACATGGAGACTGGTGCTCACCTGGTCAAGCCGTAAACAGCAGAAATGGGCCTTCTGGTGCCGGAGATGGCAAAGGGTTGGGGAGCTCCCAATGTATGGAGAGTTTGGGGGGTATCCTTTCACAAATCTGAGGAAATTAACATGAAAATACACCCTAAAAGGGGTAGTCTGCATAAACATATCAACATTTACGTCATTTTGCATCTTCAGTGGAACACAAATGGAGAAAATTTGATGAATGTGCACATGCTCTGATACAGGACCATACTGCGATTTACAATCTGATTTTGGAAAGAAAAATAAACTCCAGATTGGCATGTTTGTTGGGCTGCACGATTGGGCCAAACATTTTGTGATTATATATCAATATGTACAATAAATGTATTAATAAAATGACTATAAAATAATAAAATAAAATATTGTAAATAAATAATGAAATTAAATTTAATTAAATAATTAAGTAATTATTACTCTTATACGGTAAAACATGTGTACTGCACAATTATTGTACTGTAAAATAAAATTATCATTATTATTATTTTATTGATATTATTATTATTAACACATAAAAAATATAACTATATAATAGAAATATTACTATAAAGAAACTATATAATAACAAGAAATATAACTATTATTATTATTACTCTTACTGTACTGTAAAATAAAATTTTGCCAATAAAAAAAGTTCATAAAATCTTTTATTTTTCTTATTTTATTATTACTATTATTACAAATTAAAATATTAAACAAAAATAGAAATATTACTATTATTATATTTTACTGTAAAATAATATTATTTTATTTTATTTTAAATAAAATTTTCTTTTACAATACCACTGTAAATGTTCAAAAATAATACTTATGGCTGTCTTAATTTATTCATTTTTAAACATTAAACAATTTCAATTTTTATTTTTATTTTATTTTATTTATACTCTTAATTGACAGCTGACAGCCATCAGTGGCTGTCAAATTCAACAATGGACAAAAAAGCACCGCAAAATGACCCTTTTTTCCCATTAGGTTTCAGAAATCATATTCATAAAAAACCTTATACACTTACTTTGCTTGTGAAGTTGAGATAAATCACAAAACCCCTTTGAATTTGCACACATGTTTGAATTTACATTTACATTTAATCATTTAGCAGATGCTTTTATCCAAA